>NC_090246.1:101468647-101486147 GCF_037325665.1 Littorina saxatilis | reverse complement strand
AAAAGTGAGAATTCTCACTTTGTGCGAGTGGATGAGCGAGCAGCCGAGCCTGCATCTCTATCTAGTGGTAATTTGCCATGTCGCGGTTATGGTGAGGCTGAGATGCCAGCAACTGCACTAAACTACCCTCGTTCGGCTGTGTGGTCTCTGGACGGGGGATGAAGAATTAGACAGGAAAGAAAAGAAAAGAAGAGAAAACCAAGTAAAAGAAAAGAAGAAGCAGTACCAAAAATAAAGACAGTAAAAAGGTAGATTCAAGACTCGAGATTTCATTGTCCTTACAAAAACAAGGAAAAGTGTTTTGCTGTGTCAGGTGGAAAAACGAGAAGAAATAAGAGAAATGTAGATGGAAAAGGAAGACAAAGTCAAAGAAAAACAAGAAGAAATAAGAGAAATGTAGATGGAAAAGGAAGACAAAGTCAAAGAAAAACGAAGCAAATGTAAAAGAAGAATGAAGGAAAAAGCAGATGAGATTAGACCAGATACAATTTGTATTGGAGAAAGGAAAGATTAATCCCCCAAATGGAAGCCAAAAAGATTATAAAAAAAAAATGTCAGCATTGTGGGAGGAGTTAAAGCAGAACAAAAGAGGAGTTAAAATCATGGCTTGGTAAAAAAAAAAAGAAGGATAGGGAGATGACGAGAAAGTTGCTTTCACAAGGAAAACAGGGATGGGAGGGAAGCATGGATAAGGGGATGTCATAAAGAGAGAACTTAGATAAGAGAGGCACGTTATGATGTTCAGCTTTTTCGAATTATATTATTATCGCGCACTTAAAGAAAAATGTTTGCAGTCTATCTATCAATCGTTTAATTAATTCAATCAATCGATCAACCAACTAACCATGAAATCAATCGTTTAATTAATTCAATCAATCGATCAACCAACTAACCATGAAATCAATCGTTTAATTAATTCAATCAATCGATCAACCAACTAACCATGAAATCAAACGATTGTACTCACTCTATCATTTAATCAATTAATCGATCTATCTATCTTTTGTATGTCTATCTATTTATCTATCTATGTATCTATCTATCTGTCTGTCTATCTATCTATCTATATATCTATCTATCTATCTATATATCTATCTATCTATCTATCTATATATCTATCTATCTATCTACCTATCTGTCTATCTATCTATCTGTCTGTCTATCTATCTATCTATCTATCTATCTATCTGTCTATCTATCTGTCTATCTATCTATCTATCTATCTATCTATCTATCTGTCTATCTATCTATCTATCTACCTATCTGTCTACCTATCTATATATATATATATCTATCTATCTATCTGTCTATCTATCTATCTATCTATCTATCTGTCTATCTATCTATCTATCTATCTATCTATCTGTCTGTCTATCTATCTATCTATCTATCTATCTATCTATCTACCTATCTGTCTACCTATCTATATATATATATATATATATCTATCTATCTGTCTATCTATCTATCTATCTATCTATCTATCTGTCTGTCTGTCTTTCTGTCTATGAGCAACCCACCTACCTATATCTATATATCTACCTGTCTCTCTTTCTGTATGTCTATCTATTTATCTATTTATCCACACATGTGTCTTCCCATCAACATGTGGATACGACACGAAATGCATTTGTAGTGAGGATACACACACCCGTTAAAATTCCGGGCCACAAGTTGTCAGTGTGTTTTAATTCCCTCGCTTGATCCCATGCTAACCAACATAGAAACTACCACAGATCTTATCAAGCTTTTACATGGACTGACCAATTTCTCACTTGAAAACATACCAACCACTTGCAGTCTTGCATCTTAAAAGCTACAATTTTGATCGCAGATTGGTGTTTTTTTCTAAAAAAAACAAACTGTGTGTAGTTGACACGTTGTCAACAAAACTCCAACATGTACAGGAAGTAGCCAAGCAGTAGATGATGGGGATGTGTCCAACATGTACAGGAAGTAGCCAAGCAGTAGATGCTGGGGATGTGTCCAACATGTACAGGAAGTAGCCAAGCAGTAGATGCTGGGGATGTGTCCAACATGTACAGGAAGCAGCCAAGCAGTAGATGCTGGGGATGTGTCCAACATGTATAGGAAGTAGCCAAGCAGTAGATGCTGGGGATGTGTCCAACATGTACAGGAAGTAGCCAAGCAGTAGATGATGGGGATGTGTCCAACATGTACAGGAAGTAGCCAAGCAGTAGATGATGGGGATGTGTCCAACATGTACAGGAAGTAGCCAAGCAGTAGATGCTGGGGATGTGTCCAACATGTACAGGAAGTAGCCAAGCAGTAGATGCTGGGGATGTGTCCAACATGTATAGGAAGTAGCCAAGCAGTAGATGCTGGGGATGTGTCCAACATGTACAGGAAGTAGCCAAGCAGTAGATGCTGGGGATGTGTCCAACATGTACAGGAAGTAGCCAAGCAGAAGGATTCTCCTCTCAACAAACCTGGACAGGGATGGTATACATGCTTGTTTGCACAAGGACGGCGGTCTCTAGACAGCGTACAGGAAACCTAAGAAGTAGTCCTCCTCTTACAGAGGAACTGCCCTTTTGAGACACACACCCCCCCCCCCCCTCCCCCCCTCCCCCCCTCCCCCCCTCCCAATGTAAGACTTGACTCTTTTTAAGAGCTCCATTTTAAGATTTCTGTTGATAATCTCTGTACCATTAACCCCCATTTTAAAATTCTCTTCTTTTCAAGACCAGATTTTCGCAGATTTTTGGAGATCTCAAAAGAGGATTTTTACAGTAGTACATGTACTTGAAGCGGACCGAGCCTGACGGCGGCCTCAGATGCTCTGTTGGGGGGAGGCATCTTTAAAGAGAAACTGGATCAGTGGATGCTATTAAAGCTTGGGACCCGCCAAGTGCTGCTTTATGTGTTGGATTTCCACTTTCGGAACCATTTGCATCAAGCTTTACTGGAGTTTAGGGTTACTGCCCCTGGGTTAATGTCCGTCATTATTGGTTAAGGGCCTGTGCCATCCCTTAATAGCGGTAATCTCTTGTTGTTCTTGTTGTTGCTCTTCTTATTCTTGTTGTTATCGTTGTTATGGGAGTCTGGTTAGTTTAATCAGATGTTGTTATGGTTGTGGTGGCACTGCCTGCCCACGTCCCACAACCAATAATTGTTGTGTTCATTTTGACTGCCACGCAAAAACAATTTCAATAGAAGGTTCAATAATAGGGCGACAAGTACACTGCAATGCCTAATCCCGTGTCACATTCAATTGTGTTCATTTTGACTCACATTCACTCACAAACACACACGCACAAAACATGTCATCATAAGTGTTCATTTTTAGTCACACACAATGACAATTTCATCAAAAGGTTGAACAAAAGGTCGGCAGGTTCACTATACTACCCACCCCCGTATCATACCCATTCGGGTTCATTTTGACTCCCACACAAAGACCAGTTGTCAATAAGGTTGTAAAATATGGCGCTTTTCAGTACTGTTCTCTGCACTCCGTACCATAACCAGTCGTGTTAGGTTTTGATTCTTCCACAAGGTTAAAAACTAGGGCGACAAGTTCGCTACTATGCCTGCCTCTTACGAGAGCCAGTCGCGTTCTTCTTTGTATCACTAAACAACCCCCTTTCCACATCTACTCGTATTCATTTTGAATCCAACACACACACACACACACACACACACACACACACACACACACACACACACACACACACACACAAACTCGCACACACACAATGTTCGTTTTTACACACTACACTACACTCCCCGCCCCTTACCGTACTACAGCCAATGTTCGTTTTTACACACTGCACTACACTCTCCGCCCCTTACCGTACTACAGCCAATGTTCGTTTTTACACACTACACTACACTCTCCGCCCCTTACCGTACTACAGCCAATGTTCGTTTTTACACACTACACTACACTCTCCGCCCCTTACCGTACTACAGCCAATGTTCGTTTTTACACACTACACTACACTCTCCGCCCCTTACCGTACTACAGCCAATGTTCGTTTTTACACACTGCACTACACTCTCCGCCCCTTACCGTACTACAGCCAATGTTCGTTTTTACACACTACACTACACTCTCCGCCCCTTACCGTACTACAGCCAATGTTCGTTTTTACACACTACACTACACTCTCCGCCCCTTACCGTACTACAGCCAATGTTCGTTTTTACACACTACACTACACTCTCCGCCCCTTACCGTACTACAGCCAATATTCGTTTTTACACACTACACTACACTCTCCGCCCCTTACCGTACTACAGCCAATGTTCGTTTTTACACACTACACTACACTCTCCGCCCCTTACCGTACTACAGCCAATGTTCGTTTTTACACACTACACTACACTCTCCGCCCCTTACCGTACTACAGCCAATGTTCGTTTTTACACACTACACTACACTCTCCGCCCCTTACCGTACTACAGCCAATGTTCGTTTTTACACACTACACTACACTCTCCGCCCCTTACCGTACTACAGCCAATGTTCGTTTTTACACACTACATTGAGCTCATGGAGACCACAGACACGCGAAAGAGAGACCAAGGGTGCTGAGGCGAATGAGAAGCATTACTCAGCCAAAAGGCGACACATTGCAGGTTCTCTTGTCCAGAGGAGTGCTCAACGGATTCACATCATCTGCACGATTAACGCAAAGTGGTCATATCCGGAACAACAGGATATCGGACTATTTGCTATCGATTGCCACTTGGACATGAAAAAGAGGTACTTGTTTTCGCGCAATATATGTCCGCCGTATGAGAAAAACAGTTCCCATTCATGGTTAATTGAACGTTGGCTGTTGAGCAATTATTTAGCCACTAATGGCCATTAGGTTGTTTTGCATCTCTGTTTGCTTAAAAGCATGACTTTTGAGATTCTTGGATTCAAATGTCTGGATCGGTTTAACTTGTGGTATTGGTGTACTATAGGTGACAAAGGAATGTCAGTGTTACAGCATATAAAGTTTAGTATACTTCCTCCGACAACATGCACATGTATTCTTTTTCTCTCTTCTTCGCTCACTGTTTACTCTCTCTCTCCCTCTCTCTCTCTCTCTCTCTCTCTCTCTCTCTCTCTCTCTCTCTCTCTCTCTCTCTCTCTCTCTCTCTCTCTCTCTCGATAATAATTTGTCTTGGGCCCATCATGTTCTCTCGGTATGTAAAACAATGTCCAGAAAAATATATCAGTTAAATAGAATTAAACACTTTCTAGATCAGCACTCAAGGTTATTATACTTTAACGCATATATACAAACCATCACAGATTATTGTTCAACCATCGGGGACTCTGCCAGTGCTAATATTTTAAAACCATTGTATAGTTTACATAGGCGAGCGCTGAAACTAATTTTACTGAAACAATCCAGTCTTGTATTTGATGATTATAAGAAACTTAAGATTCTCCCATTAAAAGAAAGATTTAAATTAAATGAAGGCGTGCTCCTTCACAAAATACTTTCCGGCCGTGCACCACGAACTTTCGTTGCAAACTTTAAAGTCAAACCAAACCGAAAGTTTAACGTCCCAATTCCAAGGATGGATCTCTTCAAATCAAGCTTAGCCTATTCTGGTAGTGTCCTGTGGAATTCTCTCCCGGAATTTGTGAGAGTCCCAATGAGTCTCAATACTTTCAAAAAACACCTTTCACTGTATTTAATGTTAAATTACGAAAAATCACATTGATGGAAGACTTTGTTTGGTTATATTTTCATTTGTCCAAAGCATCAGTGTTCATTATATCCACACAAAAACACTCAAAGCTTTAATAACACATTTACTCATGCATGTGTATTCAGCATTGTTTTCACTTCGTTACATATACGACTCTTTATATTTGTGTATAATATGTAGTGTGTAAATATTCATAATTATGTTGTTGTTTTTCTCTACCTTTTTTTCTACGTTAATATCCGTGTAAATATGTGATTAGATTAGTCCCCTCTCTGGGCGAGGGCTGGTTGAAAAAAAGCTCGTTGTATTGCTTATGCCACAACCCTCGAAAAATAAAATTTGATTTGATTTGATTTGATCTCTCTCTCTCTCTCTCTCTCTCTCTCTCTCTCTCTCTCTCTCTCTCTCTCTCTCTCTCTCTCTCTCTCTCTCTCTCTCTCTCTCTCTCTCTCTCTCTCTGCATTTGATTTTATGAATAACCACATATGTATGCTCTTCATGCCTCATCTTCATCATCATCATCATCATCATCATCATCATCATCATCATCATCATCGTCGTCATCTTTATCATCACGTGCTGAAGTTTTCTGACCTCCTTTTGTTGGTAAACTTTTTAACTTTTTAATTTTTGATTTTTCAATTTTATCATTGTGTGTCTGTGCGTCCCAAGGACAGATTGTAAGAAAAGGCGTAGCCTTAAATCTTAATCCTTGTTAAATAAAGTTCAATTCAATTCAATTCAATTCAATTCTCTCTCTCTCTCTTTCTCTCTCTTTCTCTCTCTTTCACACACACACACGCACACACACACACACACACACACCACACACACACACGCACACACACACACACACACACACACACACACACACACACACACACACACACACCTCCACCACCACCACCACCACCAAAATTACTTTAAGTCAGATAACTACGTCGTTTTTCCAGACAGTCTTCAAAAATGTCCGAGGTTCTTGTCACGGCCGCGCCTAAGTCAAGATCTGGATGACATTCGTCCCCAAACAAGCTGTTACTGAAACGGTCCCGTAAAGAGAACCTGAGAGGAAGAGTCAGAAAACTCGATAAAAGGTAGAAGGATTTGCCCCAATAATTCAGCATCCATACTTCCAGGCACGCAAGAATCTCGTCTCCAGCTAAAGTCTTTGCTGTCCGTGTGGGGAAGGAGCTTCCTGTCTCAAAGCCTCAATACTGCGTCTTGGCACAGAAACACGATTGCTGTTTGTAGACGGATTTTCGCACTTCAGTCTCGGCCCCTGTTCTTTGGAGAGAAAGAGAATAGGCAGCAGACGGATCTAAAAACCGCAAATCCCCACACACTTGATTTCTTTTCCTTGACAGTTAGACTCATTAGACGGTTTTGCTGGATTGGGGTCTGGCATACAGACGTTTGACACCATTCCATCAGCCGGGTCTTCCACACGTCGACCTGAATTACAGACCTCTCCCTTTCCTCCGACAGGACGGATAATGAAGCAGATCATGAGAGAAGGGAAAGGAAGGAGGGGGGAGGAGCAGAGACAGAACTCTCTGACAAACTACTGTCCGGCCTCTTGTGTTAGATCAGCTAGGCTCTCAATCTCTGCGGGCTTTTGTCAAGCATTGTCTAATCTCTGCCAGGAAAATAGATTACCACAGACGATATTTTTTTCTCGTTTGCTCTGTTTGCTCTGTATCTTCCACGCCTTCTGTGACGATGGATTTTTGATCTTGGGGGGTTTGTGAGGACACACGGGAGGAGACAATAACAGGAGCCCTATCCTCACCTTGGACACAGTGACATTGTGTTACGCGTTATCTTAGACAATAACAGGAGCCCTATCCTCACCTTGGACACAGTGACATTGTGTTACGCGTTATCTTGTCTTCACCAGGACCGTTGGAGAGGTGTTTCACCGCGGGACCAATGAAACCTAGCTATCAAAGATTCTGATCTGGAACGTTAGCAGTCTGTTTTGGATATATGTTTTAGAACTATATAATTATCAAAGGCCTAAAATAACGATTTCCTCCTCTGAGACTTGGAAGAACGTTTTCAGCCCTAAACGTGAGAGATATTTCGCCGCGCCAGTGAGTGCAGCTTCAGATAAATATATGAGAGAATAAGCCTGTGGGGATCTCCTTTTTTTTCCCCTCTCGTTCAGCGGGCAAATTGTTTTAGCGCAGCTCGATTATCAGGCAGATCTTTTCAGCCAGAACTGCATGGATGCACTCTGGATCTCCGCTGCTGCTGCTGCTTGCGAATAAAATGGTTTCTTAGTTACACAAAACTAAAAACAACGAAACAAAAAAAAACATGTAAAAAGAGGGCTAGGATAAAAAGGATAAGGGGGAGGATCAGGACGGAAAGCCTAAAAATAGACGGGTTTCCATTTCAAACGCGTGCCTATGGCGTTCAGTTTGGTATTAAATATGCTGACATCTGAATGAAGTCGCAACAACGTTCGCGTGGTAGTTTCGTGCACAACTGTCGCGCTGTCTTAATTATCGCTTCCACGCACATCTAGAAAAACATAATAAGGAGAAGAAGCAGAAGAAGAAAGCGAAGGGGTTTGGCATAAATAACGTTTTTATTGCCTTTTTTTATTAGCTTCTTTAAGTTAAAGAGTTTCTCCCCACAAGGGATGAATTAAAATAAAGTAGGCTCAACTTAATTGCTTGAGGCGATTAATTGTGTTCTCTCGATTGATCCTGATTTACTTACGTTTCTTCTGAGTAAACTCTCAATTATCTGTTTGTTAGATGCTATCTTTGTTCATTCTGCACACACAAAAGAGAGACGAAAAAATCCATTATAAATCCTCTTCCAGACATGCAAGAGTCAATAACAACTTTTGACCAACCTAAAACCCTTTTTAATTTCTCTTTAATGACACTAATTAAGTTTACTTATGCAACAATTAAAATCTTCTGATTGCCTCTTTTTACTATTTCCCAACAGCGAGAACCCTGTCCCAAGAAAACGACGTAAGATATTTTCTGATCAAAGCGGCCATTTGGACCACAACAATGTAGTGTTTCGCAGTGCACGCAAGAAAAGTCGACCCATTGCTTAACTCACGAGCGAGCGAGGGCAATTAGGGTCTCGTTTTATTACGTTAGCCTTGAAGTTTTATTTCAGCAAAATATCTTTCGTTGGACAAAACCAGTTCGCCTCTCAGGGGACTGGGAAATTTCTTTACGAAGGCTTATCTCAGTTCGCTACGGGCCCTGTAATCAGGTTTGGCTTTTTTTTATTTTTTATTCCTGTTTGTTGAAAGTCCGCAAGGAATTCGTCAGTATCTAAAACCAGGACGGTTGAGTGGCCATGATGGCTGCAGACAAGTTACGGCCCTTTTTGTCCTTTGAGTTGTGTCCCTTCAGACTAAAAAGCATTGCATCTGACTATAGTGACTGTTCAATAATTCTGTTTGACGTAAAATAAGCAGAGTTTTGATGCATCATTGCATCGTGCCGATGCTACGTTGATCGTTCGATCATTGTGTATAAAGATTTTTTAATGAAACAGAATATCCATCGACTGTATTTCTGATAGCTACGGTTCACGAGAGCAGAATGCACATACAACTCTTTCATTCATACTCACATACTCAAGCACGCCACGCGGATACACGTACTCACGCACGCACGAAAGCAGGCACACACACACACATACACGCACGAACCTTCTGTAATAAATGTCCTTCCTCTCGTGCATGCTTCTCTCTCTGTCTCTCCCACCGATTCCACGAATTGACCTTTATAAGACCAGTCTTGCTTTTTCGGGTACATCAGTTTGGAATTCATTTCTATCATCCCTTAAGCACTTAAAGTCATTAAAAAGTTGTAAAAAATGTGTCAAAAAACACTTAATGTCTGAGTAGTTTAACGCGTTTTGATTTACCACACTTAGTATTACGCCAAAGATATGCTGTGCATTGTATATTCTGAACATATTTTTGTTGTACTATTGCTACATGTTCGATTGCTACCAGCTTGTACTTATATTTACTTGCATAGTATGCATTTGATTTTATGAATAACCACATATGTATGCTCTTCATGCCTCATCTTCATCATCATCATCGTCATCATCATCATCGTCATCATCATCATCGTCATCTTTATCATCACGTGCTGAAGTTTTCTGACTTTTTAACTTTTTAATTTTTAATTTTTCAATTTTATCATTGTGTGTCTGTGCGTCCCAAGGACAGATTGTAAGAAAAGGCGTAGCCTTAAATCTTAATCCTTGTTAAATAAAGTTCAATTCAATTCAATTCAATTCAATTCTCTCTCTCTCTCTCTCTCTCTCTCTCTCTCTCTCTCTCTCTCTCTCTCTCTCTCTCTCTCTCTCTCTCTCTCTCTCTCTCTCCCTCGCTCTCTCTCTCTCTCTCTCTCTCTCTCTCTCTCTCTCTCTCTCTCTCTCTCTCTCTCTCTCTCTCTCTCTCTCTCTCTCTTTCACTCTCTCTCATTCGTAATATAATTTGTTTTCTGTAGCGCTCCGCCTATCTTTTAAAGCACCGGCATGTAAAAGAAACGTTACGCATTTGATCAAACGGTTATTTCGGTGGGACGGCGAACAGGAGGTCACACATTTTGCACTATCTGCTTCACGCTTGGTTGGTTAAGCGTTCAATTGATTGCCCCAGACCGCATTATTGTTTCAAGGAAATGAGCCAAGAGCGTGATAAAGCAAGAGCCGTATAAATGCATGGTAACATTTGCAAAATGTGTGGCGCCAATATATTCTTCTTGATTGTTTCCACTTGTCCGGGTCTCTTAACTGTAAATGTGTCAAAATTATTTTGATGAATTTGCTTGTTTGCTTTAAAAGGAAGGTGTTTCTCTCTAATGATGACATTTGTTCGTGTTTGATGAATGTGCCATTGCATTTCTGTGCTGGTTTTTTGGAAATTGCGAAGCTGATTGATTAACACACAAACTACATTACGTGAAATACCCGGCAAAGTGTTCCATGTTCATTGTCCGTGTTAAGCTGCTGCATCTTGGGTATTCCTCCCCAAACTCCTGTCACACCCCCAACTGCGCCCACTTCCCCGAGAGCTGCAAGTAACAAGACATGAAACAGACACGCATACTAACCAATGAGGCGGGGGGCAAACAAACAGAAATAGCTGCGTGCTCATAAGCTAGGAGGAAAATCAGTAAGTTGGTGAAGAATAGCAGAGAAAAAAGAATTAAAAAAAAAAGATAAGCAACAGGCGCAAGGGGGAAAACAAGAAGGAGAGATGGGGCAGAGAACACACAAACCAGCCTCTCCAAAAGGCATGTTATGCTCACAATGAATAATTCACTGACTTTGGAATAAACTCCCCCGGCTTCCAGGTTTTCTTCATATACATTTTTAGCCATTGCTTTAGAAGCGCCTGTCATCTGAGAAAACACAGCACTATTTGTGTACCCTTGTTGCCCGATTATCACCAACAAAAATCCCAATCTGCGGTGGCTCCGAGGAAACACGAAAGCGGGATTGAGACCTTGGAGTTTTGAGGAGGTCCAGAATTCGTGCCAGACGTTCAGGAATCGGCACGAGCTGCCGAGCACGCACGTTCCTTTTTCGTCTTGGATCTGGTGTCTATCGCCTCTCCATTGCAGGACTCAATCTGCTTGAAATATTGTGAATGAAGACATGTGGGTTTTTCTTTTTTCGTATGCAAGTCCTCTCTGTTGCGTGGTAGGGAGGCTTTGCAGTTGACCGTCTTTTGCAAGATCGATCAGCTAGCGCGCTTCTCTTTTGTATTCTTTTTCTCTTTTTTTTTTGGGGGGGGGGGGGCGTGGGAGGTGGGAAGTGGTTGGAGTTCTTTTATTTTCCACTTTCAAAGGAGGCTAGTTGTGTTGGTTGGATAAGCTCACGCGGCGTGCCTCTCAATCTGCGTTTAGGTGTTGGGTCAGTGAACACTACCGTAAACTACCTTGTAAGCGCCCACCGACCTTTATGCGCCAATGTCGCTCAAAAGTAGGCAGTGGGCGTTTATTAGGTTCTGTACCCAGTACCCTGTGCACAATCTGTTGCTCGTGAGAAATAGCGGTATTTGATCACTTGGTATCAGATTGACAGAAGGATTTGTTTCTTTGCAAAAATCTCCTCTGTGACACAGACGCGTTTGTGTTTGTGCAAGTGCTTCACAAGAAACACATGGAAACTAACCAAAACAATCATCCTTTACTGTCATAGTATTAGAGCAAATGCTGACGGGCGCAGTGGCGTGGTGGTAAGACGTCGGCCTCCTAATCGGGAGGCCGTGAGTTCGAATCCCGGTCGCTACCGCCTGGTGGGTTAAGAGTGGAGATTTTTCCGATCTCCCAGGTCAACTTATGTGCAGACCTGCTAGTGACTTAACCCCCTTCGTGAGTACACGCAAGCACAAGACCAAGTGCGCACGGAAAAGATCCTGTAATCCATGTCGGAGTTCGGTGGGTTATGAAAACACGAAAATACTCAGCATGCCTACTCAACGAAAGCGGAGTGAAGCTGACAAGCGCTTAGAACTGTACCCACGGAATACGCGCTATATAAGCTTCATTTTGATTGATTGATTGATTGATCTCAGAGTATAGTTTGGGGAACCCAAATGGGCAAACGAGCTCACAAGTAACCGGAAAATTCTGGAACGCTGAAGAAGTAAAGAAGAGCAAATGCTCATATCGTCAATGAAAATGATGACTCAAGTGTTCCGAGCAGCAGCGCGTGTGTCTGAACGAGAAAAAACATTGTTTGTTTGTTTGCTTAACGCCCAGCCGACCACGAAAGGCCATATCAGGGCGCTGCTGCTTTGACATATAACGTGCGCCACACACAAGACAGAAGTCGCAGCACAGGCTTCATGTCTCACCCAGTCACATTATTCTGACACCGGACCAACCAGTCCTAGCACTAACCCCATAATGCCAGACGCCAGGCGGAGCAGCCACCAGATTGCCAATTTTAAAGTCTTAGGTATGACCCGGCCGGGGTTCGAACCCACGACCTCCCGATCACGGAGCCGACGCCTTACCACTAGGCCAACCGTGCCGGTCTGAACGAAAATCATAACTAAAAAAAAAATTAAAAAATTAAAAAGCACACACTAAAATGTATATCAAGAGACTGCAGTGGCAAACGTATGAACTCAGCATCTTGTGATTATTCACTCGAATGATATCTCTGTAATTTGACACCTTTGGAACAAATGGGGGGGGGGGGGAGGGGGGTGTTTACAAGGTACTATATGACAGTTTTAGATCCAAAGAAAGGGGTGGGTGTTTGCTCGATCCTGTGCGATTACAGGGTAGTTTACGGTACTTGCAAAAATTCATCATCTGATGGGCTGGGTGTGTCATTATTGTTTTTCTCTCTTTCCTAACTGTGTCGTTACCTTTCATTTTTGTGTTAATACTTGTGGTTTTGTTCTTTTCTGAATAAGGCCTAAAAAAAAAATAGGTGTGGTTACGGTAACCCGACCTACCCTATTTTTAGGGGCCGATCCTATAACTTTTTATTACATTTGTCAAAAAAAAACACAAAAAAAAACGAGTGCAAAAAACGCAATGAAAGCGAAAGCGCCCGAGTCGCACACTTATTTCCCTGTCAAGTACCGGTAGGTTTAATTTGTACACATTAGAAAAAAAAGTTAAAACAAAAAAAAAAGTGATTGCCTACCTACCTACCCTATTTTTTTTGGCTATGTTACCGTAACCACACCTATTTTTTTTTTGGCCTAATCCTTCCTTTGCTTGGCATCTGGGTTTTTTCTCTCCGTCTTTCTCTCTCTCTGTCTTTCTCTCTATCTCTGTCTCTGTGTGTTTGTCTCTCTCTCTCTCTCTCTCTCTCTCTCTCTCTCTCTCTCTCTCTCTCTCTCTCTCTCTCTCTCTCTGTCTCTCTCTCTCTTACTCTCTCTCTATGGGTATGGGTCTCAAAATTTACTTCCTCCAATTCCTCGTATAGATCTTTATAAATCCAGCTTAGCTTTTTCAGGATCATCTCTGTGGAATTCTTTGCCAATAGAAATCAAACGATCCGCATCCTTAAAGGCCTTTAAAAGGCAGTTGCACACACATTTGATCACACTATAAACTGCCCCTGATGTTTAGTTTCCATTGTGTACTCGGATAATGTATGCAATGCTCTTAAGTGTTTGTTTGTTTTTTAAATATTGTATATATATAGTAAATCTGAATATGTAATCCCTCGTCCCCCTCCCCCTTCTTCTTGAAACTTAAGCTGCCTGTATATATGGCCCTGTTCGGCAATACATTGCTGTACTTTTTTAAGAAATTTTAAAAAACATTTACGTTTGTTTGTGTCTGGTTTTGTTTTATATGACTTTGTGAGTCCAATATTTTTTATGTTTATACTCGACCATTATTTTGATGTTTTATTAGTTTAATACTTTGATGAGGTATGTGCGCAGTCTTTGCTTTCGTTTACAATTATTCTCTGTATATGTTCCAAGGACAGGTTGGAAGATTAGGCTGAGCCTAAAACCTGTATCCTTATGTAATAAAAGTTCTGAGTTCTGAGTTCTCTCTCTCTCGCTCTATCTCTCTCTCACTCTCTCTCTCTCTCTCTCTCTCTGTCTCTCTCTCTCTCTTACTCTCTCTCTCTCTCAGTCTCTCTGTCTCTCTCTCTTACTCTCTCTCTCTCAGTCTCTCTCTCTCTCTCTCTCTCGCTCTCTCGCTCTAGATCTTACTCTCTCTCTCTCTTACTCTCTCTCTCTCTCTCTCTTACTCTCTCTCTCTCTCTCTCTCTCTCTCTCTCTCTCTCTCTCTCTCTCTCTCTCCCTCACCAAGGCATATAGTTTACGGTGAAACAGGACGTTTTGTGGTAACGCACATAAAGTGTATGAAGTTTTGGCTTCGATTAACTCGGATGGATGGCAACAGGTACCCCAAGAAAGTGTATAATATGCTACTGTCTATACAAAGGCAAAATTACACGACATGGGCTTGTAACGTTCGTAATGTTTTGTACAAGTATGGATTTGGTGAAGTGTGGGAAGCACAAGGTGTTGGTGATATTTCCACGTTTGTAAGAGAATTTCGCCAAAGACTTGTCGATTGCTTTAGACAGGATTGGCATAGTTCCCTTGAATCACACGTTTTTTATAATGTGTATTCGTTATTTAAGCAGTCCTTGTGTATGAGTGGTTATTTGTATCAGATAAGAAATGTTCATTTGAGAAGAATGTTAGCACGTTTCAGATTTGGTATGTCACCCTTAAATAACCACTATTTACAGTATAAACCCAATGTGAATAACGTAGACAGATTTTGCCCTTTGTGCTCAGATGATACACTGGAGACGGAAGTACATTTTTTACTTGTTTGTCCCGCATATAATGAGATCAGAGTTGAATTAATAGCCTCAAAGTATTATCGGAACCCATCCATGTTTAGAATGTGCCAATTACTATCCTCAACAAATGGCCAAGTGGTAAGACAGTTAGCAACGTATATTTTCAACTAGAATGAATACCCGCTTCGCCGGGTAGCCGGCTTCGCCGGGAAGAAGTACTTAGAGCCGTACGACGGCTTCGCCGGGTCCGAACAATGGACCCGCCAAGCTTAGGTCCCTCCCAGATTCGTGGAATGGGAACAGCACGAAAATGATTTAGTGGCCATAATGCCATTCCTGACCATATCGAGTCCCATCCTTGTCGACGAATGTAACCGTGTTAATCACCTTTGGAGGCGAACTCCACTCAAACAGGACTGAGCAAGTTATGGCTTCTCAAAGGAAGGCCAGTACATAAAATTACACAAAAGCCGCCAGACCACATCACAAACAGAACTGAACAATGCACAGGTGTTGCTTACATAGAGACACACACACTCGCACACACACACACACAAAAACACAGAGAAGCCGTATCTATAGAGAGATAGATGACAGTGTATTTTTCGCGTGGCTATAAATTGATTCGACCTTTGCACTTTTACAGTGAGGATAATTTACGGGTCCAATTTACGTTCTGTACACTGCGTTGACCTTCTAAAAATAGTACCAGTAACAGAACGCCCGGGAATATCCGAAGACGCTCAGCGCAGTGGACAGCGCAGTGTAGTAACTTACAACTGAACGGGAAAGCCACACGAAGGAAGGGAGATAAACGCCAAACACTGGAGAAGATAAGGAAGAGTTACTTATAATGGTGAAATGAACACAAAAACGAAAATGAGTTCAGCGCTGCGCGCTGAGAGCACGTGTTGAAATATCTCATCGATGATATTGTGTCCGGGGTGTAGCTGAATACGGTGTCCAAATTTGAAAAAGATCCACCGAGAACTTTGGCGTTGTGATGTGGTGTAGCGGCTATGGTGTGTCGGTATGGGGGCCCGGGTAGCTGAGGTGGAACCAAAATGAGCTGAGGTGGAACCAAAATCGGTTCAGCGCTGCGCGCTGAGAGCACGTGTTGAAATATCGACCAGGTTGTGTCCTGTACCGGGTCAACCTGAATATGCCCACCAAATTTGAAGCAGATCCATCGAGAACTTTGGCCGTGCATCGCGCACAGACAGATACACACACACACACACAGACACACAGACACACAGACACTAGTCGTATATATATATAGACTAGAATGAATACCCGCTTCGCCGGGTAGCCGGCTTCGCCGGGAAGAAGTACTTAGAGCCGTACGCCGGCTTCGCCGGGTCCGAACTATGGACCCGCCAAGCTTAGGTCCCTCCCAGATTCGTGGAATGGGAACAGCACGAAAATGATTCAGTGGCCATAATGCCATTCCTGACCATATCGAGTCCCATCCTTGTCGACGAATGTAACCGTGTTAATCACCTTTGGAGGCGAACTCCACTCAAACAGGACTGAGCAAGTTATGGCTTCTCAAAGGAAGGCCAGTACATAAAATTACACAAAAGCCGCCAGACCACATCACAAACAGAACTGAAGAATGCACAGGTGTTGATTACATAGAGACACACACACTTACACACACACACACACAAACACAGAGAAGCCGTATCTATAGAGAGATAGATGACAGTGTATTTTTCGCGTGGCTATAAATTGATTCGACCTTTGCACTTTTACAGTGAGGATAATTTACGGGTCCAATTTACGTTCTGTACACTGCGTTGACCTTCTAAAAATAGGTAACAGTAACAGAACGCCGGGAATATCCGAAGACGCTCAGCGCAGTGGACAGCGCAGTGTAGTAACTTACAACTGAACGGGAAAGCCACACGAAGGAAGGGAGATAAACGCCAAACACTGGAGAAGATAAGGAAGAGTTACTTATAATGGTGAAATGAACCCAAAAACGAAAATGAGTTCAGCGCTGCGCGCTGAGAGCACGTGTTGAAATATCTCATCGATGATATTGTGTCCGGGGTGTAGCTGAATACGGTGTCCAAATTTGAAAAAGATCCACCGAGAACTTTGGCGTTGTGATGTGGTGTAGCGGCTATGGTGTGTCGGTATGGGGGCCCGGGTAAGCTGAGGTGGAACCAAAATAGCTGAGGTGGAACCAAAATCGGTTCCGCGCTGCGCGCTGAGAGCACGTGTTGAAATATCGACCAGGTTGTGTCGTGTCCCGGGTCTACTTGAATATGCCCACCAAATTTGAAGCAGATCCATCGAGAACTTTGGCCGTGCATCGCGCACAGACAGATACACACACACACACACAGACACACAGACACACAGACACTAGTCGTATATATATATAGATAGAAGCACTACGATTTCGCACTGATTCTCTGGAAAATGCTCAGTTGCAAGATGCAGGTCCATAATGACTTTAATGTTGCTTTTTCTGCTTATTTTAAACATTGTTCGCTTGTATTATGTGTCA
>NC_090246.1:101451147-101463647 GCF_037325665.1 Littorina saxatilis | reverse complement strand
CATTTTAAATTTAAATAGAATTGAAGGGATCTTTGCGTATTGCGAATTGGTGAAGTAGGATGTCGATGTCTCTTTGTCGTATCCGTTTTATTCATGGATTGAAATCAAAGGGCAATATTGATATCCATGGGCGAAATGGCAATGAGCTGATGAGAACGTCAACCACGCTTTGACTCATCCATGCAGACGGGCGCTGTGGCGTGGTGGTAAGACGTCGGCCTCCAAAGCGGAAGGTCGAGGGTTCGAATCCCGGCCGCGGCCGCCTGGTGGGTTAAGTGTGGAGATTTTTCCGATCTCCCAGGTCAACTTATGTGCAGACCTGCTAGTGGCTTATCCCCCTTCGTGTGTACACGCAAGCACAAGACCAAGTGCGCACGAAAAAGATCCTGTAATCCATGTCAGAGTTCGGTGGGTTATAGAAACACAAAAATACCCAGCATGCTTCCTCCGAAAGCGGCGTATGGCTGCCTAAATGGCGGGGTAAAAACGGTCATACACGTAAAATTCCACTCGTGCAAAAACACGAGTGCACGTGGGAGTTTCAGCCCACGAACGCAGAAGAAGAAGAAGAAGACTCATCCATCCGATTCTCAAAGAACAGTTTCGATAGGGTCAAATTGGCAAGGATCGAAGGGGGGTGTAAAGTTTCCCCTCGCCAAGAGGAGTTAAGCAGGTGACATGTGATGTAAAAAGGCATTGAAACTAAATGAAAGTTCATGCCTAGTATGATTTGATGTTAATTGGAAAATAATGGGGGTGAAGAGAGGCTGTCTTTACCGCACATGACGTTGGTGAATTAGTTTTTCAGTTTTTTTTGTTAGTTTTTGGGTTTTGTATTTTTGGTTTGTTGGTTGGTTAACTTGTGGGTTTTTTTGTTGACCGTCTTTGCCGTACTTACGCAATACAACAGGGTCAATATTATCAGTGCTGTGGATGTCTGAATTTCACCTTGACGCAATACAACAGGGTCAATATTATCAGTGCTGTGGATGTCTGAATTTCACCTTGACGCAATACAACAGGGTCAATATTATCAGTGCTGTGGATGCCTGAATTTCACCTTGACGCAATACAACAGGGTCAATATTATCAGTGCTGTGGATGTCTGAATTTCACCTTGACGCAATACAACAGGGTCAATATTATCAGTGCTGTGGATGTCTGAATTTCACCTTGACGCAATACAACAGGGTCAATATTATCAGTGCTGTGGATGCCTGAATTTCACCTTGACGCAATACAACAGGGTCAATATTATCAGTGCTGTGGATGTCTGAATTTCACCTTGACGCAATACAACAGGGTCAATATTATCAGTGCTGTGGATGTCTGAATTTCACCTTGACGCAATACAACAGGGTCAATATTATCAGTGCTGTGGATGTCTGAATTTCACCTTGACGCAATACAACAGGGTCAATATCATCAGTGCTGTGGATGCCTGAATTTCACCTTGACGCAATACAACAGGGTCAATATTATCAGTGCTGTGGATGTCTGAATTTCACCTTGACGCAATACAACAGGGTCAATATCATCAGTGCTGTGGATGCCTGAATTTCACCTTGACGCAATACAACAGGGTCAATATTATCAGTGCTGTGGATGTCTGAATTTCACCTTGACGCAATACAACAGGGTCAATATTATCGATGCTGTGGATGTCTGAATTTCACCTTGACGCAATACAACAGGGTCAATATTATCAGTGCTGTGGATGTCTGAATTTCACCTTGACGCAATACAACAGGGTCAATATTATCAGTGCTGTGGATGTCTGAATTTCACCTTGACGCAATACAACAGGGTCAATATTGTCAGTGCTGTGGATGTCTGAATTTCACCTTGACGCAATACAACAGGGTCAATATTATCAGTGCTGTGGATGTCTGAATTTCACCTTGACGAAGATAAAGAGGGGTCACCTTGTTCCTACTCCCAAAAATGATACATTTACGAGATGTCGAGTTGACATTTAAAGTGGAATACCACCACCTTGAAAACAATTACATCTAGAGAAG
This sequence comes from Littorina saxatilis, assembly GCF_037325665.1. Lineage (NCBI taxonomy): Eukaryota > Metazoa > Mollusca > Gastropoda > Littorinimorpha > Littorinidae > Littorina > Littorina saxatilis. The sequence goes on along the minus strand of NC_090246.1, from coordinate 101,461,626 downwards.
GACATTTGTTTTTACGAAGGAGGAACAGGTCGCAACTGCACGTAGAAAAAACAAAACAAAACAGATGACACTTCTTTTGTCACAAAAGTTAATTCAACACTCGCACTCAACAATAGGAACGGGCAAAGCAATTACAGAATCCTCACACCCATACTGAAGTGTTATAGGCGAATCTTTCTTGCGTAAATACGGAGTCAAAAAATGGCTGGAGGTCTGCCGTTCTCTTTTCCAGTGGAAGGACAGCTGACCAGATGAGGCTGTTGAATGTCAATGTAGTGTCATTGGAACACTTGTTCTGGGATGGAGTCCCGATTTAGCCTTGAATTGTCGCTTTCGTGCAGATTCCTGTGCATGCAACACGAATTCTTGCAACGCTGGTGAGCAATTTCAGATACGTTTTCTTATACTTCCAGAGGCATTGTCTGCGTGTGCGAGCGCTTGCCTTTGGCCATAACTCTATTACCATTTTACAATGAAATAAATCCATTTACTATGTTGCAGTGATGAAAAGGTTCTCGATATATACGCATTATATGCCTTTTCTTTTCTTTACTTTTCTTTTTCTGTTTTTCTGTACGGTGCTGGACGGGCGCAGGGTTAGTTTTGAACCGCCATGTCCTCACTTTTAAAACCATGTGACCTACGTCCACGTTTAAACTGCCTCAATTTTAAGTATTTGAAGCTATGTGTAGCACTTTCCAAGTCAAACGGGCAATACTGCTTTAAGTGCGTGGAACTCGAAGCACATGCTATAGGACGCTGGCTCTCATGTATTTATCGTCGATTTCTTAATCTGTGTCGAAAAACTCTGCACTACAGAGAAATGATGTCTGGGAGAGGCTGATAAATGATCCAATTTGTGTGTGTGTGTGTGTGAACGATGCGACCTGGTGGGAGAGTGCACCGACGACCCGTCTGGAATGCAGAAGAAGTGGCGCAGAGAATGGGGAAATGCGTGCTGTCGTTCTGGAACATGTTTTTAAGCACATGAGCACTCCTACGTTCGATAGACCCCCTCCCCCCCCTCCCGTATTAGTAGTAGTAGTAGTAGTAGTAGTAGTAGTAGTAGTAGTAATAGCAGTAATAGTAGTAATTCTTTCTTTCTTTATTTGGTGTTTAATGTCGTTTTCAACCACGAAGGTTATATCGCGACGGAATAGTAGTAATAGTAGTAGTAGTCGTAGTAATAGTAGTAGTAGTAGTAGTAGTAGTAGTAGTAGTAGTAGTAGTAGTAGTAGTAGTAGTAGTAGTAATAGTAGTAGAATTTGTTGTTGCAGTTGTAGAAGCAGCAGCACTAGTACCACCACCATCATCATCACCATCATCATCATCGTCGTTGTCGTCATTGCCGTCATCGCCGTAATCATCATCACTGGCTTTGCTTTATTTCAGTCTAAAAGACAAAATAACCCAAGATCGTTTGGGCGAATTCAGAGCATATATATAGCATATATACTTTCAATGTCGAAATGCGCACACAACATTATGATACGGCTTACTGAGGCCCAGGGAAGAAAGATTGAGAGCTATGTACCCCGGCACAGGATCGCTACTCGTTTTTCAGTCTCATTCCCAGGGAATGTTGACGTTCGCGTGAGTAGGTCTGTCTGTCAGCGTTAAGCAATATGTCCGTGCGTAAGCGGTTGGTGCCAGGGAAAAGACATGAGAATGTTGAAAGTGAAAAAGTGGAGAGGCTTCGGTGTTAGGTGAGCTACGTTAAGGGTATCTCTTTCCGTCAATGATCGAGCACACCACCACAAATTGTGCCAGGCTTTAACTTTTGGAAAGAACATCCTCCTAAAGCCTTTCTGCTAATTCGTGTGCATATATTTCAGTTACAAAATTAGTGAATTAAAGACAAATATTCGTCTTTGCACAAAAAACAGCCAGATAGATAGTTAGTATGTGTCGCAGCCGATGGATGCTTTTATCCCATGTAAAGACCTGGACAAAACTGTGATGGTGTTTAGCTCCATTTAGGTCCATGAACACATGTAAAGACCTGGACAAAACTGTGATGGTGTTTAGCTCCCTTTAGGTCCATGAACACATGTAAAGACCTGGACAAAACTGTGATGGTGTTTAGCTCCCTTTAGGTCTATGAACACATGTAAAGACCTGGACAAAACTGTGATGGTGTTTAGCTCCATTTAGGTCCATGAACACATGTAAAGACCTGGACAAAACTGTGATGGTGTTTAGCTCCATTTAGGTCCATGAACACATGTAAAGACCTGGACAAAACTGTGATGGTGTTTAGCTCCATTTAGGTCCATGAACACATGTAAAGACCTGGACAAAACTGTGATGGTGTTTAGCTCCATTTAGGTCCATGAACACATGTAAAGACCTGGACAAAACTGTGATGGTGTTTAGCTCCATTTAGGTCCATGAACACATGTAAAGACCTGGACAAAACTGTGATGGTGTTTAGCTCCATTTAGGTCCATGAACACATGAAGGAAGGTACCTTTTGAAATAGTGTTATCCGTCAAAGTCCGCACTCGCGTCCAATAGTAGACTGACGAGACGATCGCGATTATGGGCAGAATATACCTGCGCAGAATCAGCGGCACAGACGACGCACTGCATACTATTGATGCTGCGATGACGAGTACTTGGCCTGTTTTCTTTTCAGGCAACGTGTAGCGGGCTGGGATAATCTGCAGTGCGTCGTCTGTCCTGCTGAAATGACATAGGTGAGCGCCAGGCCTTACTGGGGACGCAACAGCTCTGAACTTACCGCACTCTCAGGTTGTTTTCAAGTCGACTGCTCTGAATTTTGTGTGAGACAGTACTTAAAGAAGCACTGTACATGCTAATGTCCACGATAAAGCTTATCCGTCGGCACAACAGATTTTACCATTTTAAAAGTACATTGAACTAGCTAAAACGTTAAGAGTACAAATTCGAGGACACTTTTGTCAGGAGATTGAACCAAAAAGTGGAAAAACCCCAAGCATTCAAACTGCACAAAAATATAAACTCAGCGCTTTTTTTTTTTCGTCAAACCTGATTCAGTCGTTTGATAATGGATGGATGTGTTGCGGCGTAAATCAGTGAGACTCAGCCAAATCAAAATGACATTGGAGAATTAACAAGGCATGATAGGGTATCCAACGAGGCCTGAGAGAATTGGAAAGACATGCTCAATTAAAAAGACTTTGGAGAGGTTTTCTTAAAGAATGGGATTTTGTGTGCAAATTAATGACTTTACGATGGGTGGGGAGAGAGAAGCATGGCAACGGAGGGAAAGGGCACGAGAGAGATACAATATTAAGTGTGTTATATTCAAGCTTCCCCTATTGAACTCTAACAGTTGTGTGTTATATACCAATAGATTCACATTGTATCGTTTGCAAAACTGACCTGTACGTACGCTTTGAACATTTCTTGCGTGTTGTTTATTTGAAGCACCTGTTTATGACAAGGAGAAAATCCTAAAAGGTATGTCACAATCTCTTTACAAAGCATCAATACCAGCAATTCGTCAAAAACAAAACCCCGTTGGAAGCAAATTGTCTCTCACAATAATTGCATGATGTTAATAACTTATCCAAGCCCTCGTTATTCGCAGAATTTCTCTCTTCCAGAGAATAACCTTATTAAGTGCAAGCATCGCAATCCCGCAGCAGCGAAGAAGAACCTGCCCTCGGCCAATAAACAGGCGTCTACCATGCGCGGAATAGTGCGGTTTAACTAGCCAATCACACACTTGATCGCAGACGAAGACAGCGACGATGGAATTAGGGTGGAGATTCCGCCTGATTGCCATTCTCTCCTTATCGTCAATAAATATTTGTCAATTTGCCCCATTTTCTCGTCATGCCGAACCGCCGTGGCCTGTTTAGGGGCAAGATGGATTCGTTTACACTCTACATGCATGTCCATTTTCTCCGGGTCTGTAGGGGCAAGAGGTTGAGAGGGAGAGAGAGAGAGGGAGAGAGAAAGAGAGAGAGAGAGAGAAGCAGAGAAGGAGAGAGAGAGAGGGGGGGGGAGGGAGAGAGAGTTTATGCATCTGTGTGTCTGTCGTTTGTCTGCCTGAATATAAACATACGTGTTCATCTCAGTTCAACTGTTGAACGTTAAAGAGCTTTGGAATTTCATTGCGTGGGCAGTACAACTCGGATCTTGGTTTATAGTACATTTACGCCTTTACTCAGTCTTTAAAGTCCCAGTCTGCTTCAAATGGTTTGCAGAAAGATTTACATCTTCTCACAAAAAAGCCGTTCTAACCTTATGGAACACACTTGCAATAGCATTTAACTGCATTTAAATGACACAGTTCGTTTGAATGGCTATTAAGCTTGCGTAAACCACACACCAGATTTCGTGGTTTATTTTACCCCTGAGCCATCGTGGACCCGTGTGATGCACTTTCCTTTTTTTTCACAATTTAGTCGTCAGTTTGTGATTTCAATGCGACTCGCGGTATCTGCAATAGCACAATATTGTGTACCTCTGAATCTAAAATGCAACAAACGACTGCGAGTCACACGAACTTCAAACAAGCAAGCGATATGCAGAAAATTCGTCTGTTTGCGGAAACACGACCTTTGTGTGTGATCTGCTTCCGGGCTCCCTTTTTTAAACTTTTAAAACTTCGAGTTGTACTGATCTTGTCTGGATGAAAAAAGAAATCGTGTATGATTTAACAATGTGTGTGTAAAGCTACTCTTACACTGTGCCGAATTGCCCTTGTGAATAGCATTTTCCAATAATTCACAATGATCGGGACATGGTCGCAAGACTTTCGTAAATGTTCTTAACTATTCCTTACAATTCGTCTCTTGTTTTGAACATAGCAACTTGCTCCTAATATTTGCAAGGAAGTCATATTGCTATTTTTTTTCGCAACGTACTCGTTAGTACTCGCAAGACATTTGTAATCATCGCTATGTATTCGTGGCGCTAGCAAGCCATTCGCAACCATTCGTTATGCCTGTCTTTACATTGTGCCGAATATCCTTGCGAATATGAACATGTTGTATTCGGCAAAAAAATAGACACATGGACATGAATAATATAGAAAATTGGAAGCCTTACCAATCCTTGCGAATGTCTTACAAATGGTTGCGAGTGCTTGCAAATGTGTTCCGATCATTGAGAATACATACGCATCAAAATCGCCGTTTAGTTGCAAGACGTTTGCAAGATATTCTTACTGTTTTTAAAACATTCGCAAGCAATTGCAGTCACTCGCAAGCATTCGGAAGGCTTTCGCAACATTCTTATGAATTGGGAAGAAATGGTCAAAACATTCCTGAGAAATTCGTAATGAATTCGCAACCATTCGCAAGATGTTGGCAAAATGTGCACGAATAAAATCCTTACGAATGCTTGTGAGCGCTACGCATACCTTTACGATGATTACGAATGGTTTGCGAATACTTACGAGTACGTTGCGAAACATTCAGAATATGACTTCCTTGCGAATATTAGGAGTATGTTGCTAATGTTTGCAAAAAGAGACGAATGGTGGCGAATGGTTAAGAACACTTGCGACCATATCCCGATCATTACGAGTTATTGGCGAATTCTATTCACAAGGGCAATTCGCCAGAATGTAAGAGCAACATTACGAACAATGCGAATTGCATACTCGTTTTATTCGTAAAATGTTTGCAAGCACTCGCAACACTCGCAAGGCCACTCGCAACGTTCGTAATAGATCCGTATATGGATTCGTATACAATCGCAATGATCAGTAGACATTCGCAAGCAGTCGCAACCATTCGTATGACATTCGCAAGGATTCGTAAGCCTTCGATTTTACTCTATTTTTTCCTGTCCATTCGTCTCTTTTTTGGCCGAATACAACATTTTCATATTCGTAAGGATATTCGGCACAGTGTAAGACAGGCTTTACAAGCTGTCAATTTATTATTTATAGATTTTAAAAGTTAGTTCTAGCGCCAAAACGAGGCGTCCGATTGTGGTACTGGACAATCCAATCTGGCTGGCCACGCAAAAATAAATTCTTTGAAAAATGCGCGCTCTTTAGGGCACCTAGGATGTTCTCAAGTGGTGGGTGTTTAAACGAAATGGTGTTTGTACTGTGTGTAAAAGCCTGACAGTGTCTGTGATCAGAAACTGATGGTTTACGTGAAGCAGTGTGTGCATTTTAGTACCTTGTCTTCCAAATGAGATTCGCCGATCATTGTGTAGTCATCTCTTTGTCTGCGCCAGCATTTGTCTGCTTTCTATAACTGGTTCCGGGGGATTTTGATAGATACCGATATTATTGATATTGCGACTTGAAGAAGCACATTTGTCGGCTCATCTGGTTAAGTGTATTTGCTGCGGCAATCCTGGTCATTCATGAGTAGCTGAACCTTCTTGTTAGTTCGTGTCCTTCAAAACATTCAGTACATTTATATCTATTTTGGTCTGAAAGTCATTAACTACATCCTGCTCATATGTTCGGAGAACCAGCATTATACACTTTATATCATACTGGGTTATAACCAGGCACCTGGCTTTCAGGGTATTTGACAGAGACTGTGATATTACTGAACCTTTGTTGTATATAATTATACAAGCTATTATTAGAGCGTGCACACGTTTGCAAGCATGGACTCGTGTCTGTTCGAAGGTCTTCGTACGATTATGAAATGGACCAACATGCTATATGCTGTAACCTTAGGTCAAGGTTGTGAGATGGTTTTGCAATAATTCTCCAACCCATCTGTTGACAACCCCTGGAGAATTATTAACAAAACATGCAAGAGAACTGGCCATCAGACAAATATTTGATACTAAATGTTGTATTACTTTATTCCTGAAAATTATGATGTCAGTTATAATTTTACTTCTTGTAAGCGGGTGCAATGTTCAAAACAGCTATCCAATGATCACTATGCTAACAGGAGAGCGAGTGTACATTCACTATGCTAACAGGAGAGCGAGTGTACATTCACTATGCTAACAGGAGAGCGAGTGTACATTCACTATGCTAACAGGAGAGCGAGTGTACATTCACTATGCTAACAGGAGAGCGAGTGTACATTCACTATGCTAACAGGAGAGCGAGTGTACATTCACTATGCTAACAGGAGAGCGAGTGTACATTCACTATGCTAACAGGAGAGCGAGTGTACATTCACTATGCTAACAGGAGAGCGAGTGTACATTCACTCATTGTTTTCTTTGTTTCCTCGTGAATGTGCTGTGTGCGCGCTTGTTTCCTTGCATTGAAAAATACAAAAAGATAAATCTTCAGTGTGCGAAAGAGAGAGAGAGAGAGAGAGAGAGAGAGAGAGAGAGAGAGAGAGAGAGAGAGAGAGGGGGGGCGGCAAAAAGAGAGGAACAGTGACAGATAGACAGACAGACAGACAGACCGATTGAGAGAAAGACAGAAAATTAGACAGACAGACAGAGAGAGAGAGACAGAGACAGAGACAGAGAGACAGAGAGAGCGAGAGAGAGACAGAGCCAGAGAGAGAGTGATAGAGAGAGAGAGAGACAGAGAGAGAGAGAGAGAGAGAGAGACAGACAGACAGACAGAAAGCAAAGAGAGAGGGAACGATAGAAAGAGCATCAGCATCAGTTTGACCAATGCATTTTGTTGATCAGTTTAAATTAAGCTCGTTTGGGAATGAATGCGTGCGCGTGTGCGTGCGTGCGTGTTTATGTGCATCCGTGGATGTATGTACATGTGTACCTAAGAGTGCGCGTCACTTTTCACCTGTGTGCACAGATCTGCATTCGTAGTTTCGTCCATACAGCTCATAACTACTGTTGGGCTTCTCTGCAATGACAATCATCGTACGGATTCCTGGTAGCTTCCACCGTGTCTATTCCGGCTGGAGCCAGGAAAATGGAGATGCATTGCAGGGTCTTTTTGATTATTAACAGATCAGGACTGATTATTTCCTTGAGTCTGTAATGGACATTGGGGCCAGCACATCGATCACGATCTGAACTGTCACAACATTTTCACAGTTACTGTGGGCATATCAACGAGGCTGACTCAGCTTATATGTCTTGTGTTATGTCTTATCTGGTCTTATGTCTTATGTCTTGTCGTTTGATACATGTTTCATGTCTAGCTCTTATAGTAAGACTGTAAAGTGTCAATAGGTTTTGTCAGTCGCTGCTGGCGTCTGTGCGAATGAACTAGCTTATGTCTTATATTTTGTCTTTTTTCGCATGTCTTATTTTATGCCGTATGTTGACCCTGTAAAGTGCCACATAGGTTTTGTCAATCATTGTTACCGTCCGTTTGACTGACCAGGCTTATAATTAAAATGTTAAGTCTTGTCTTATATCATGTCTTTTGCCATATATATGCGAAGTGTCACATAGGTTTTGTTAGCCTCTGTCGCGTCTTTCTGACTGACCAAGATTATAATTCTCATTTCTTGTCTTATATCGTATGTCTTATGATTGGCTGGTTGCAAGACACCTTAGTTTAGAAAAGAAATTTGACAAATGTCCCCAGAGACTGGGCGTAGACAATATACCAAAAGGAAGAACATATGGGACAACTGCGCAGAGTACTGGTCAACTGCACTCGAAAAACTACATTTGGAAGCCATTCGGACTATAATCGGTGGTGTGCGCGGCACAAGCCACGATAAACTGTATAAAGAAAGCGGATTTTGTAACCTAAAAGAAAGACGGAGCAGACACAAACTGATTTTATATTACAAGATGGTATATGGCAAATGCCCTCATTACTTATCAGATCTCTTGCCACCTTTAACTTCTGATGTTAACCCCTACCATCATAGAAGACCATTAGAAAGAAGAGTCCCCATGTGCACAACTGAATTTTACCGCCGATCTTTTATACCATCTACTACTGTCCTGTGGAACACCTTGCCAGACAACATCAAAACAACTAACTCAATCAGCGATTTGAAACGCTATTTATCTACTCCTGATTATAACGTACCTGCCTATTATTACTGTGGTAAAAGACTGGAAGTGATTCACCACTGCAGAATGCGCCTAAACATGAGTAATTTGAATTCTGACCTGTGTAAACGCCACCTACAAGGAAACCCACAGTGCGCTTGCGGCTACCCGAACGAAACAGCTGACCATTATTTGACACATTGTCCTTTGTACGTAGATGCTCGCCTGTCTACAATAAACGCACTTCCTGTTAATTACAGACATGTTGAAATATTGTTAAATGGTAGCGAAAACCTTTCTCTTTGCACTAACAAGCTTGTTTTTGAAAGTGTCCAATCGTTTATCCATGAATCTGGTCGTTTCTGTTGATTTGACTCAGTACCCATATTCAAGCCAACAAACCTTATTTTATATGCATTTTTCAAATGTATATTTATCGAGCTACTGCTTACTTGCCACAGGACTATGGTTTATAATGTACTATGTATATTCTTATTTGTATGCGCTGCCAACTTCATCTTTTATATGTACCTACCGTTTTCTCCTCCCTCCTCCACCCTCCCCCCTCTTCCTCCTGCTAGCTTTTTCTTATTCTTTCTGATTTACTTTAACTATGCTCTTCTTGTAGATAGTTCAACAATTGATAAGTATTGCTTGTCCGACATCATATTTGCGTTATTTTCCTACTACGTAGGGCGCGTAATATAAGCGTTTGCTTGAGTTCGTGTCCCTATTGTTTATCGTTGTATTTTTGTATCATGTTTGATTTAATAAAACATTGTTTAAACCAAAAGGAAGAAGACAATATATAAATGCTTAGCAATCATTCTGTCCTTGGGAAAAGGGCTAACGGCCTGCAGATCACTGACCCACCACCAAGGGCAATTCGATTCGAAGGCGTCAGTTTAGTCCAGGTACATGTATTCATTACTTTCATCCGTCTATGCTCCACTCTTCGCCCGGTCCGGCGCCCATGTCCTCAAACAAAAGCCGACATTTTCCATTATGCTGGCATTCTTTATGGCTACCTTGGTGGCTTCGATCTTTATCCACTCTCTGGGAGCATGTTGGTGTCCTTTGTTTGGTATACTGCCAGCACTAAGTCTCCGAGTCCCTGCCCTTTCCTTTTGCAGATGTATGGCTTTCATCCATTCTCTGCGGGCAAGGCTGTCAGCTCGTATCTGGCTGACCAGCCCCTTGTCTGCTGCTTTCTTGGTGACTTCATTCCTCTTGTAGTCAAGTCTGATCGGCTATCTCGATGGCCCTCCGCCCCTTGAGACCAAGGCTTTGTCTTCTTCCCGCGGTATATTGCACACGCCTAGTCTTTTATGGCATTGCTAAACTTTTATTCAGATAATTATATATGGCGGTCGTTCCATCTCTGCGACTCAGTCAGACCAGTCGCATTGTGCTTACCATGGAAATATCATCACTTTCTTGGCGTCTTTCATTCTGTATGCTGACATTGCCGAACTACGCCGAAGTACATTTTCTAATTCCATCTACATGCCTCGTGCTTTTCATAATCATTAAATTTCCATTATCCACCCTCGGAGACCTTGGCTGAAGGGCGCATCATTTTGAATTATTCTCTTTGTTTCTGCATGCTAATTTTAT
>NC_090246.1:101426147-101446147 GCF_037325665.1 Littorina saxatilis | reverse complement strand
CTTGTGTATTTCCGTGAAGATATCGCAGTGCAGTGCTTAATTATTTGTCTTGGTTAATATCGCAGTGCATGCTTCATTAGTATTGATTGCCTCCCTTGTGTCTTCTCCCCAAGCGGTAGCACCTTTTGCGAGCTAAGTCTTGTTTTTTGGTTTAATTATTTGTTTGTCTGTCCACTTGAAACACCGCTGGGTGGAAATATCTGTGACTGTAGCGCATTGCTTTGTCAATAACACACGTTCCAACAACCTACCTTTCTCGTTGTTTGATTCTATTGTCTTGGTATATTGTATGTCTAGCTACAGCACAGTGCTGATGGTGCTGAACTACTTTCTGCCCATGGTGATTCTGACGGTAACCTACTCGCGCATCTCCTGGGAGCTGTGGGTCAGTCGCACCATCGGAGAGGCGGTGTCCATGCAGGCCGAGCGAATCCGAAGTAAACGCAAGGTGAGTCTTGGCCTTTTTGTTGTGTAGTTTGGATTGTTTTAGTTGTGGTAATGATTTTGTGTTATTTTTTTTATTTTTTTATTTATGTATTTATGTATTTCTCTATTTATTTACTTATTTATCTATCTTTTTTTTATTTTATTTTTATTTTATTAAAAACATTTTTTTTTTTTTTGCTGACCTTAGTCTCTTATCCCGTGTTCCAGCGTGCTATCACACCGCCCCGTCACAGCATTCACTGCTCGATCTACATCTAAATATTGCTCTGCTGTCAGACTTGTCGATTTTACAGCCACTCCAGGGAGGGGCGTCAGACCACTGCCGAGCCCTTCTGCCGAGTAACTTTGACGCTGTTCTGCAGTGGTCATCTTCCATGCAAACGAAAAGTTCTTTGAACTTGAGTGAGACTAAGTTCTGGGATGTCGCTAGTATTTCATTTCTTTGGAAGATATCAGGAAAAAGTGAGGTAGCCAGTTGTGCAGTCGGCCAACCGCTCAGTCAGTCAGATAGTCAGACAGTAAGTCATCCGGTCAGTCAGTCAGATAGTCAGACAGTAAGTCATCCGGTCAGTCAGTCAGATAGTCAGACAATATTTCATCCGGTCAGTCAGTCAGATAGTCAGACAGTAAGTCATCCGCTCACTCAGTCAGATAGTCAGTCATCCAGTCAGTCAGTCAGATAGTAAGTCATCCGCTCAGTCAGTCAGACAGTAAGTCATCCGGTCAGTCAGTCAGACAGTAAGTCATCCGCTCAGTCAGTCAGACAGTAAGTCATCCGGTCAGTCAGTCAGATAGTCAGACAGTAAGTCATCCGCTCTGTCAGTCAGACAGTAAGTCATCCGGTCAGTCAGTCAGATAGTCAGACAATATTTCATCCGGTCAGTCAGTCAGATAGTCAGACAGTAAGTCATCCGCTCACTCAGTCAGACAGTAAGTCATCCGGTCAGTCAGTCAGATAGTCAGACAATATTTCATCCGGTCAGTCAGTCAGATAGTCAGACAGTAAGTCATCCGCTCACTCAGTCAGATAGTCAGACAGTAAGTCATCCGGTCAGTCAGTCAGATAGTCAGACAGTAAGTCATCCGGTCAGTCAGTCAGATAGTCAGACAATATTTCATCCGGTCAGTCAGTCAGATAGTCAGACAGTAAGTCATCCGGTCAGTCAGTCAGATAGTCAGACAGTAAGTCATCCGGTCAGTCAGTCAGATAGTCAGACAGTAAGTCATCCGGTCAGTCAGTCAGATAGTCAGACAGTAAGTCATCCTGTCAGTCAGTCAGACAGTAAGTCATCCGGTCAGTCAGTCAGATAGTCAGACAGTAAGTCATCCAGTCAGTCAGTCAGATAGTCAGACAGTAAGTCATCTGGTCAGTCAGTCAGATAGTCAGACAGTAAGTCATCCGGTCAGTCAGTCAGATAGTCAGACAGTACGTCATCCGGTCAGTCAGTCAGCTAGTCAGACAGTAAGTCATCCGGTCAGTCAGTCAGATAGTCAGACAGTAAGTCATCCGGTCAATCAGTCAGATAGTCAGACAGTAAGTCATCCGCTCAGTCAGTCAGATAGTCAGACAGTACGTCATCCGCTCAGTCAGTCAGCTAGTCAGACAGTAAGTCATCCGCTCAGTCAGTCAGATAGTCAGACAGTAAGTCATCCGGTCAGTCAGTCAGATAGTCAGACAGTAAGTCATCCGGTCAGCCAGTCAGATAGTCAGACAGTAAGTCATCCTGTCAGTCAGTCAGACAGTAAGTCATCCGGTCAGTCAGTCAGATAGTCAGACAGTAAGTCATCCGGTCAGTCAGTCAGATAGTCAGACAGTAAGTCATCCGGTCAGTCGGTCAGTCAGTCAGATAGTCAGACAGTAAGTCATCCGGTCAGTCAGTCAGATAGTCAGACAGTACGTCATCCGGTCAGTCAGTCAGATAGTCAGACAGTACGTCATCCGGTCAGTCAGTCAGATAGTCAGACAGTAAGTCATCCGCTCAGTCAGTCAGATAGTCAGAGAGTAAGTCATCCGGTTAGTCAGTCAGATAGTCAGACAGTAAATCATCCGCTCAGTCGGTCAGATAGTCAGACAGTAAGTCATCCGGTCAGTCGGTCAGTCAGTCAGATAGTCAGACAGTAAGTCATCCGGTCAGTCGGTCAGTCAGTCAGATAGTCAGACAGTAAGTCATCCGCTCAGTCAGTCAGATAGTCAGAGAGTACGTCATCCGGTCAGTCAGTCAGATAGTCAGACAGTACGTCATCCGGTCAGTCAGTCAGATAGTCAGACAGTAAGTCATCCGGTCAGTCAGTCAGATAGTCAGACAGTAAGTCATCCGGTCAGTCAGTCAGACAGTACGTCATCCGGTCAGCCAGTCAGATAGTCAGACAGTAAGTCATCCTGTCAGTCAGTCAGACAGTAAGTCATCCGGTCAGTCAGTCAGATAGTCAGACAGTAAGTCATCCGGTCAGTCAGTCAGACAGTACGTCATCCGGTCAGTCAGTCAGATAGTCAGACAGTAAGTCATCCGGTCAGTCAGTCAGACAGTACGTCATCCGGTCAGTCAGTCAGATAGTCAGACAGTAAATCATCCGCTCAGTCGGTCAGATAGTCAGACAGTAAGTCATCCGGTCAGTCGGTCAGTCAGTCAGATAGTCAGACAGTAAGTCATCCGGTCAGTCGGTCAGACAGTAAGTCATCCGGTCAGTCAGTCAGATAGTCAGACAGTAAGTCATCCGGTCAGTCAGTCAGATAGTCAGACAGTAAGTCATCCGGTCAGTCAGTCAGATAGTCAGACAGTAAGTCATCCGGTCAGTCAGTCAGATAGTCAGACAGTACGTCATCCGGTCAGTCAGTCAGCTAGTCAGACAGTAAGTCATCCGGTCAGTCAGTCAGATAGTCAGACAGTAAGTCATCCGGTCAGTCAGTCAGATAGTCAGATAGTCAGACAGTAAGTCATCCGGTCAGTCGGTCAGATAGTCAGACAGTACGTCATCCGGTCAGTCAGTCAGCTAGTCAGACAGTTAGTCATCCGGTCAGTCAGTCAGATAGTCAGACAGTAAGTCATCCTGTCAGTCAGTCAGACAGTAAGTCATCCGGTCAGTCAGTCAGATAGTCAGACAGTAAGTCATCCGGTCAGTCAGTCAGATAGTCAGACAGTAAGTCATCCGCTCAGTCAGTCAGATAGTCGAGGGCCCCAAAGGGTTTAAAATCGTGATCGTGATTGGCGTTTTTTGACCTTTCTGTGACCGTGATTGCCGAAATTTCCATTTCTGTGATCGTGATGGGACTTTGCCCGTGATCCGTGATGACAAAAAAATCAAGTCTCGTTATCGTGATCGTCATTTGTTTTCGTGATCGTGATGGGCATTATTGCAAAGCATTTTATTTTCAACGTGCATTTTTTCACAGCTGTATCACTCTATGATCCTCTATTCGTCAAGGAGCCAATCCTGATTGAAGGGAAGCAACAACACATTCAGAAATATGATTTTGACAGCGATTGCTTCCCTTTAAGAGAACCAATCACACAAAAAAAGAGATCCAATCAGAAGGCGAATTGCAAAAGTCTGCCAAACTTTATCCAATGGAAGGGCTTTGTGCTAAAGCCTTTTAAGTGCATTCAGTCAAATTCAAATTCGAAGATCAAAATTGGCGGGCAGCGGTACTGTCATCGAACTGTTATATTTTGTGGATTTAAACTAGACCAAAGCAGGCGGCGAGAATGCCTTCCTTGATAGAAAGGTCAGGCTACGTGTCCGTCTTTCCGATGACGAAATGTCATGGTATGTTGATCTATTCAGGGCCGGACTAGGTAAGTACTAGGGGGGGGGGGTGGGGGTTGCAGATGGGGGTCCAGGGGGCAAAGCCCCTTGGTGGGGGTCCAGGGGGTGGGGGTTGCAAGGGGACGAAGAGCCCCCTTGAAGCTGAACGTTTTTTGATGTTTCTGGAGGGAAAGGAGTCCTCTCCTTGAACGAGAAAGGTAAATTCGACAGCAAGCTGTATAGGCAACGAAGAAGAATTGAGATTGTAAGGACTCATACTTTTCATCACAAAAATCGTTGAAGAAAAATGTCTTTCGAAAGGGGGTGAGAGGTGCGATTTCTCCTCGGATTTCATGATGATCCAGATGCAACCCCCCTCCCTCCGCCCCCCCCCCAAAAAAAAAAGCGTTTGGGAGGTACATGCTTAAGCCAGGGGGGGGGTTGCGCAACCCCTGTAACCCCCCCCCCCCCCCCTATTCCGGCTCTGTCTTTGTTGCTCTATGACTGTTCTGAATGTAGGCAAAGATCTTGAAATTTGTTCAAGATCTTTGAGTTTGATTGAGATCATTGACATTGTCGACATTGCCACGTCCGGCTGTCACTCGCTCAGTGTGACCTCGACTGGCTCGAGTCTGATCGAGTCTGCGTGTAGCCAAAACCGAAACTAGAAATGTGTTTTTCATCCCAGCAACGTGGACACGCTTGGCATAGATTCTAATTGTCGCTTCTTTGCATTAAGCTTGGATTTATTTTAGCGCCTGTAAACTTATCAACAATGGGTTAAATTCAGGAACTATGGCGGGGAGACGTGCCAGTTTGGGTCACTTGATCCTCATGTCAAAGTCGATCAAAGTCATGTTCGTTGGGGATTTTGTTATTATAGACTCTACCATCACACATGCATGTACTTTAATTTCAATCCACCCAATAGTTTTTGAGAAAATGGGTTTAAAAGATTTAGCTCTGGAAATGTGAAATTGTGCAAGTATTACGTTGATTTTTGTTTTCACGATCACGAACACCAGTGGCAAATCACGGTCACGGTAAAAGTTGCAGGTACAGAAAGCACGTGTCAAAGTAAACACAACCACACAGTTATTCGCTCCTCTGGATCTATTGTTTATTCAACACAAAGTGACAACTGTTGCACTTTTTTTTATTATTTTTATATTTTATTTATAATTCTCTTTCATACACACATAGAAATGCATATCATGATTTGTAATCAGTAACAAAAATGTTGTTTTCATTGTTTTTTCTCTCTCGCTCGCTCTCTCTCTCTCATACAGACACTCACAGGAGTATACACTCCAGGGGCGGAGCAGTTAAGCCAGAGGGGGGGGGGTACAACCTGGGGTCCAGGGGTAGACCTAGTGGGGTACATGGGCAAGGCCCCGTTGGGGGTGTGGGGGGCGTCGCCCCCCAGAAGCTGGAGAGTTTTATCTATGTTATGAACAATTTATGGCTTATCCTTGATTTTAAACATGATCAACTGGTGTCAGCAGCCACTCATTATTTCTTTTAAGGGGGGGGGGGGTCCGGAACCCCTGTAACCCCCCCCCCCCTAATCCGCCCCTACACTCATACACATTCAACTCCCACACCCTCACTCACACACATGTATATATACTTGCACAATTTCACATTTCCAGAGCTAAATCTTTTAAACCCATTTTCTCAAAAACTATTGGGTGGATTGAAATCAAAGTACATGTATGTGTGATGGTAGAGTCTATAATCCTGACTAAAGGTCAGTCTAGGAATCATGAAGGTGGGTGAAGGAATATACACTCATACACATTCAACTCCCACACCCTCACTCACACACATGAATATAACTATGATCGTGAAAGCTAACATTTCCCTTCCCGTGATCGTGATGATACCCCCCCCCCCCCCTTGGGGCCCTCATAGTCAGACAGTAAGTCATCCGCTCAGTCAGTCAGATAGTCAGAGAGTAAGTCGGCCAGTCGGTGAAATAGTCAGAAAGTTGCTGTGAATCATGTGTCCGTCTGTTAGTGATTAAGAAAACCAGTCAATAGGTCAGTCTGACAGACACTCAATAATTATCCCCGAGTACGCTAGTACTTGGGCTCAGCAGACTTTAATTGTGTGTCTGTCTGTGTGTGTGTCTTTCTCCACTTAACAGCTTATTGCTGGGAAACTACTGGGCGCAGTTCGTTCAAAAGTTGATACACTAACTTGATAATAGGTCCGATTGATCGTATTAAAACTTCATAATGTTACCTTGGACCTAAATGCGAAATAAACCACAAAAACGACTTAGCCGTAGGAGGAATTTACACCGGCGGGGCAACACGCAGCCATTGAGCTGATAGAACAGCCGAACGCGTCACACAGTGACGAGAAATATAGCGTCATAAAAAGCATGCATCTCGTGCGATACGATTTGCCAGGCTTTGCGCGTTGTGTGTTTAAATAATTTGATTTTTTGTGTACTCCATTTTCTACCAAGCGTTGGTTGCTCGGTCGCGACTGCGGTGGTTTAGAGGTCGCGATTTTGTGTTTTGATTCTGATCATATTAATTTGTATTTTTTTCTTATGGTTTCCTTTGTTTACATATGTTTCAGTCTTTTACCTTCACTTTACATTAAAGAATTTGGTAAAACTACCTGGGGCGTGATAAATGCAAGAATCCGCGAGCCAGGACAGTAAAAGAACTTCGTGGGCCACCAGTTCACCAGTTATGAAGAGGGTCGGCAGTATATTTTTCACTGTGATCAAATAAAAGAGAAAGGCCAGTCACCACGCATATCCTCGGCTCGCATGCAATGTACTTATTTTAGCAAAGGGAATGCCTGTAATTCACACAGAGCAATTACTTGGTCTTAAACGTGCACAAGACAAAAACTTTCATACTGGGGGAGCGAGCCAGTCTGAAGAGTACTCGGGTCCAGCGCGAGCGTTTTTTATTAGTCAACAATTAAACAATAGCTCAACCAACCGATTAATTGGTCAACTACTGAAGCAGATAGTAAGTCGGCGAGTTTGTGAGTGAGTGAGTGAGTGTGTGCTTGAATCAGTGAGTGAGAAAGAAAGTGACTGAAGTATAAGTTTAGGCTGAGGACTCGCAAGTTCACATGTCCATTGCGGGGCGATGCGGGGATGTGGGTCCGTGTGTTCTGCAGGGAACTTGCACTTTCACTCTTCTCTTTAGTCAACAAAAGACAGGACAAAGAAGAGACAAAGAAGAGAAAACATACTTATAAATAAATAAATAGATTTTGTTTAAAGCAAAGACATTAAAACAAGTCCGGTGAAAGAAATGCATCTTTGTTTTTGTGTTTAAATTATCTCTTCTAACTCCCATGAGGAAACTTGTTCTCGATGACAGCGGCCGACAAATTGTCTGACCCAGTTTTTCTTCTGCCAACAAAACCCGGTGTTCATGTCACCACATCTACCCCCCCCTCCCTCATCCCTCCCCCCAAAATCAAAATAGCACCCAATTGGGCTGCCTTTCAAATTCAGTTGAAAGCGACATCTTGATTCCTGAGGGAGGCTTTTTTCCTTTCCAAATTATAACCAGTAATGCCGTGGAAAAAAGAAAACTTCAACGTCAAGATTTAACAAAAGAAGAATTAAACGAAGCAGAAAACGAACGACAAAAAAAAGAAAAGAAAGCACAACAAAGTTAAAAACAAACACACAAAAAACACACCATTGAACCAAAAGTTTTAACAGCAGGGGAAAACGACATTCAAGTTGAACAAGGATAAACGCGCGCACTCACCCGTGTGCCTTTTACATACACACGCACGCGCACGCACAGCTTGGGGCGGGGACGTAGCTCAGTTGGTAGCGCGCTGGCTTTGTAGCCAGTTGGTCGCTATCAGCGTGGGTTCGATCCCCACGTTCGGCGAGAGATTTATTTCTCGGAGTCAACTTTGTGCAGGCTCTCTTCGGTGTCCGAACACCCCCGTGTGCACACATGCGCACGAAAAAGATCCCACGTTCACAGCGAAAGTCTCAGGGCTTGGAAAACACGAAGACACGCATGCATCATCTCTCGTCTCCGATTATCATGATCGTATTTCGATACTTTGACGAGACAAACCCAATGCTGGTGTGTCGAAGAAGACAGCCACAGCGGGCTTGTTCGAATCAAAGTATCACACCATATCTTCAACGTATTACCAATACCTGTCCCAATATAGACCAGTTGGTCTAAGAGGACGTTAAACCCTAATAGTCACGCACAGCTTCTTTTGTTGACTCTACAGGTCATAATCTATGTACATATATAATGAATTTGCAAAACTAAACAAACTTAGCTACATTTCTTGCTAACAATCCTGAATACATGAACACAATTGCATTAAATTCACTGCCTTTGATTTACATTTCCACATACCTTGGTACGGGACCCTGTGGATTAGAATGTCAACGTTTCCAGACGAAGAAGGGTAACATAACTCTGTATCTGTCTTATTTTCAGCATCTCTTGTTCAAGTACATGACGTCAAAAATGTCTTGTTGTCAGTAAGACGTTCCATTATACCTGTTTATGTTGAGCAGATGTTACAAATGTTAGTAACACTCAGTTGGGGGCATTCCTCAACTGTCTCATAGAGCCATCTGAAATGATTGACTATTTGGTCTTTCTTTCTTTCTTTCTTTCTTTCGTTCTCTCTCTCTCTCTCTCTCTCTTACCATGTCTCTCTCTCTCTCTCTCTCTCTCTCTCTCTCTCTCTCTCTCTCTCTCTCTCTCTCTCTCTCTCTCTCTCTCTCTCTCTCTCTCTCTCTCTCTCTCTCTCTCTACGAGGAGGAGATGGTTAGGTAAATGAAGGTCAAATGATTGTGCCTGCTTCGATTGTGAAATGCGGATCACGGGGAAACTCCAACAGACTTGCGAATGATGAATGTTACCGCGTCAGAAATATATTGAGGCAATTATATTCTGTTATTCTGTTCTTCCCCCTTTACTCAAACGCCATTTTCCTTATTAAATATCAATCAATCAATCAATCAATATGAGGCTTATATCGCGCGTATTCCGTGGGTACAGTTCTAAGCGCAGGGATTTATTTTTTATTTGTATGCAATTTATATCGCGCACATATTCAAGGCGCAGGGATTTATTTATGCCGTGTGAGATGGAATTTTGTTACACAATACATCACGCATTCACATCGGCCAGCAGATCGCAGCCATTTCGGCGCATATCCTACTTTTCACGGCCTATTATTCCAAGTCACACGGGTATTTTGGTGGACATTTTTATCTATGCCTATACAATTTTGCCAGGAAAGACTCTTTTGTCAATCGTGGGATCTTTAACGTGCACACCCCAATGTAGTGTGAAGGGACCTCGGTTTTTCATCTCATCCGAAAGACTAGCTCTTGAACCCACCACCTAGGTTAGGAAAGGGGGGAGAAAATTGCTAACGCCCTGACCCAGGGTCGAACTCGCAACCTCTCGCTTCCGAGCGCAAGTGCGTTACCACTCGGCCACCCAGTCCAAGTAATAAAGATGTACGTGGACACAAAAACCTCGCCCCCAACCCCACCCGCCAAAAAACAAAAATAGAAAAACACACAACAGCAGAATAGATTAACATACAAAATGAACAGCGTGCAGCCTGTCGAGAAACAAAGCGACCGTTCAGACCCTCAAGAGAATATAATGGCCGCCCGAATTTCCACAGCTTGTTTCTGACTCGACGCTTAACATTTCTGTCTCGATGTTATAAAGACTTGGAATTATGTCATGCTCATTGGCCTAAAATGTTGATGTCATCATGAAACTGCAGATTCAGATTTGCCCTAGGCCAGCCTCAAACGATGCCAATTGCCCTTCTTTATCCTGACCCCATCGTTAGGCTGATGGAGATTCCCGATCCAGACTCTTGAAGACTGATTCAAGTTGGAAAGGTTACGTACTCACTGCGGTTTGTCTTCAAAATAGTTAGAAATGCTGAAGGCTGAATGCCAGGCTTAGTTAAAGAACGTCCGCTGGAAACCGTTAGGCTGCACAAGCGTGCCTCAGCCGTTGAGTGTGTGTGTGTGTGTGTGTGTGTGTGTGTGTGTGTGTGTGTGTGTGTGTGTGTGTGTGTGCGTGTGTGTGTGTGTGTATGTGTGTGTGTCTGTGTGTGTCTGTGTGTCTGTGTGTGTCTGTGTGTTAGTGTGTGTCTGTGTGTATGTATGTGGGTGTGTGTGTGTGTGTGTGTGTGTGTGTGTGTGTGTGTGTGTGTGTCTGTGTGTTAGTGTGTGTGTGTGTGTATGTATGTGGGTGTGTGTGTGTGTGTGTGTGTGTGTGTGTGTGTGTGTGTGTGCGTGCGTGTGTGTGTGTGTTTGTGTGTGTTTGTTGGGGAGGGAAGCCGATGGAGTGGGGATGATTGGGTGGATGGTGGATGGGGATGGGATGTGGAGGCAGGGGGGGGGGGGGGGGTAGTAAGGGTGTTTGGGTTTGTTTGGTGGGTTTTTTTTTACCCAGCAACACTCGTCCTGCTAGATCGTAAGGAGTCGAGCCTAGCTGTTTGTGTTGGGTATTATTCGTTCCTCATTGTCAATTGACCACAGTTCAAGTCACTCATCTTGCAAAGCTCATCAGAATATTATCTATTTGGGCAACACATTTCAAGAAAATCCCTTGATGCTTACGATCGTATGATATATATCCCAGCCTATTCTTGGACTCTGTGACACAGCATAACACTCCAGGAGTTTGGAGGATTGATAAGAAAATTATACAACACGTGCACCCGTTATTTTATCCCTGTCAAGCGAGGATGTTAACATGATGATGAAGAACAAAATGAGAATCTGATATCCTGGTGGGGAGACGAAGTCGGTTTGGGGAACAGGGTGTATATATGCAGAAGGGAGAGAATAGATAACAGGCCAAAATAGATGAACATGAACGCACTGAAATAATAAAACAAGTCGCGTAAGGCGAAAATACAATATTTAGTCAAGTAGCTGCCATTTTTCAGCAAGACCGTATGCTCGTAGCATCGTCAGTCCACCGCTCATGGCAAAGGCAGTGAAATTGACAAGAAGAGCGGGGTAGTAGTTGCGCTAAGAAGGATAGCACGCTTTTCTGTACCTCTCTTTGTTTTAACTTTCTGAGCGTGTTTTTAATCCAAACATATCATATCTATATGTTTTTGGAATCAGGAACCGACAAGGAATAAGATGAAAGTGTTTTTAAATTGATTTGGACAATTTAATTTTGATAATAATTTTTATATATTTAATTTTCAGAGCTTGTTTTTAATCCGAATATAACATATTTATATGGTTTTGGAATCAGCAAATGATGGAGAATAAGATAAACGTAAATTTGGATCGTTTTATAAATTTTTATTTTTTTTTACAATTTTCCGATTTTTAATGACCAAAGTCATTAATTAATTTTTAAGCCACCAAGCTGAAATGCAATACCGAACCCCGGGCTTCGTCGAAGATTACTTGACCAAAATTTCAACCAATTTGGTTGAAAAATGAGGGCGTGACAGTGCCGCCTCAACTTTCACGAAAAGCCGGATATGACGTCATCAAAGACATTTATCAAAAAAATGAAAAAAAACGTATGGGGATTTCATACCCAGGAACTCTCATGTCAAATTTCATAAAGATCGGTCCAGTAGTTTAGTCTGAATCGCTCTACACACACACACACACGCACACACACACACACATACACCACGACCCTCGTTTCGATTCCCCCTCGATGTTAAAATATTTAGTCAAAACTTGACTAAATATAAAAATGACGTAGAACGTTGATCATGGAGATCAACCCAGAGGTACGTTCGTTGTTGGTTGTTCGCGGGGCCCATTTAATTTTGTTTACTCTCACAGCCCAAGAGGGTTGAAGATGGCTGTAAACGTTACAACAGGACGCTTGCTCCGACAACATGTCAGACGATACAGCCAGTGATCGATGCGATCTTCTGCTTGCCTGGTGTATCGTGACCATGAGATGTCCAGAAGAAAAGCTTTGAACGAGCGTTAGGCAAACACTAATCGTATCTTGCTGACCCTCTCGCAGCCCCAGGAGTGATGCATGAGTTTACTTGTACTTTTCAACATAACTTCAATTGAAACTGTTATGTCTGAGTGCGTCTGAAGTTTAAGATGGAGATGAAAGAAGCGTTTGCAGCAAACGACGTGATCAATTTTGTTTACCGACGGGCAAGTTGGAGATTGAATGATAAAAACGGGTGTTGTATCTCCCCTGGTAGGGATACAAGAAACAGAGGGGTTTTCTGACACGGAAATGTCCTGTTTCTGCTGTTAATTACTTTAGTGCTTCAATCAAACTCCATCAACATTGTTCAAATTGAAAAATCAAGAACTCTAACACATATTTATCCTGCATACGTGAGAGAGACACCCGTGAGATAATAATCGTTCAAATCACACGTGTGTATATCATGTAAATGAGGTCATGTCAAGCAAGTCTGGCAGGGACCTGTTTTTTTCCACTGCTTATGATGCCAAAGTCACCGAGACAAACGTCATTATAGAAACAAAAATTGCGCTCGCTAATTACCCTCGATGAATCTTTAGAACTAACACGTCACGCCACACTTTCAGAGTGACGTTTCTTTGCTTTGACGTAATAGATTGCACGAGGCTTTAGAAGAGATCGAGGTTCCAAAACAAGCGTCTTCAATTTAGTTGCCTCGACTGCAGGACATTTTCAGTAAAATACACGTAAGTACAGTATGTAGGATAAACAGAATACTACATGGCTTGCTGTTTCGTACCAGATTTACACTTGTTGCTTTTTTCAAATAGTGAACAGCTCGCTTTCGCTCGCAGTTCAATATTTAAAAAAAACAACTCGTGTAAATCTGGTACAACACAGCAAGCCATGTAGTATTCTCTATATATATGGATAAGCAGATTTAAGTTTATCTTTAAGTAGGGTTCCATGGATTTGGGGCCATTTTTCAAAACACGTTTTGTGGTTAGCCAAGTACACTCCTTTGTTCTCAACAGAGCAAAAACGGAAAACTTGTGCTGAAAGTTCGCATACACTACAACCTCTCGACAGAATCTGTGGTAGGGAAAAGAGAGAATATTTGCCAATAGATGCAGTCTGAATGGGCCAGTAAAGAGTCTCCTAGGAAAGATAGACAAAGCAAGAATAAATCCCTGACCATTTAGCCTCACCCGGAGGGATTATGGTACGCACTGGCGGTCAATCCCAAACAGCAGCAAAGGGGGGATTACACTGCAGTCCTGCAGCAAACCCTAACATTGGGAGGGGGTGTGCTACTTACTCTAGACGCAGCAAACCCTAACGTAAAACCTTATCCCCGGAATGACCAGAGGATTACGTGCTCCAGATTTCTGCCTGCCTCACGAACTGGTTTCACACCTGACAATCAAGACCTTCAATTGGCCGCGGCAAACGTGACTCAACGCTTGCTTCCATCAGCTCACAGTGTGACTTTGGACAATGGCCACACATGACCAGAACTCAGAGCTCTCTCAGAATGAAGAAGAAGCACAAATGACCGGCGCGGATGACTCAGATTCTCCCCCCCCCCCCGCTGGTCCGAAAAAGACCAGAAAAGGAGACCACGCTTTTGGTCTGCACTGATGGTCTTAGATGGAGTTGGTTAAACAAATAACAACAGCGGGCATTATCTTTTTTCTTCTTTTTTTCTTGCTAGCTCGCATCGGTATTCCCAAACCTAGAAATGACCGAAAAAAATACGTGTTCCCCAGTCTGTGTCTTCTGCGCGGAACTCATCAATAATTGTAAGCTTCGCTCAGCGATGTTCTAGGGGAAGACGTGCAGTTTCTGTCTGACCCAGGATTTGCACGTGCTTGAGCATTGCGGTCAGTGCTGTAATGACCTAGATGTTACATCTTGTCAATGCGAGGTGCAGCTCTCTACAACCTCTGTGTTTACCCCTGCAAGTACAGCTGCAACTCACAATGGACGCTATTAAAACATTTGCTGATAAAATAGTGCAGTTCTGTTCTACCTCTGTGTTTATCCCTTCGAGTACAGCTACAACTCCCAATGAATGCTATTAAAACACTTGCTGATAAAATAGTGCAGTTCTGTGTGTATCCCTCAAGTACAGCTACAATCTGTAAACGCTACTAAAACATTTGCTGATGAAATGACGTGCTGTTTAACTTAAAGGCCAACATCCAAAAGAAGTTTTCTCCTGGAGCGACCTAAACTTGAACCCGTCGCTATTCTTGCATGTCTGTTTACTTCGTGCTGCACGCAAAAATTGTGCGACTTCCTTGCCGCGTGGATTGACGAAGCTGTTTTATTCTCGTGACTGAAAACACTGCAGTGCGTGCAGTTGTATTCTGTGGGTTCGACAGATCGGTCCAGTAGTTTGGTCTCAATCGCTCTACACACATGCACACACACACATACACACACTGGCACACACGCACACACACTCACACACACACAGGCACGCACTAGCTCACACACACACACGCACACACACACACCCGCTCGGCTTTTTGTCCCCTCTGCCTCACTGATTTGGTTTTGTGTTTATTTCGTCATTATTTTGTTAGTAAATAGTGAACATTGCTTCAATGCCGAAGCAAAAAACATCATTATTGGTTGTAATGTGCTACCAATTTTAAAACCCGAATATCGTATTACATAGTAATTTTGACAGCAGTTCAAATGTGTACATTAACCAGTTCCATTCAGCAGACTTTCAGGTCTTTGTAACTGATTTCTGGCCAGGAATTTATCACGCTTTCTATTGTTCATTCGTTTCCTGTGACATCAGCAAACCAGCAAAGTGTGTGTGTGTGTGTGTGTGTGTGTGTGTGTGTGTGTGTGTGTGTGCCTTTGGTTATATCGGTTTTTGTTGTTGTTGATGAGTACGTAACAAAATGTAGTCAGTATAATTATATACGTTTGCACCATACCTCATCTTCCGTGAAATATCAACAGAGTTCGAAGTTTCAGTTTGTCAATCTGTATAGTATGATTTGTTTTCAAATACGTTTTGTCTTTCTTTCCTTGTCCTGGTTTGTTTACAGATCATCGTCATTTTTACATTTAGTCAAGTTATGACTAAATGTTTTAACATCGAGGGGGGAATCGAGACGAGGGTCGTGGTGTATGTGTGTGTGTATGTGTGTGTGTGTGTGTGTGTGTGTGTGTGTGTGCGTGTGTGTAGAGCGATTCAGACCAAACTACTGGACCGATCTTTATGAAATTTGATATGAAAGTTTCTGGGTAAGATATCCCCGAACGTTTTTTTCATTTTTTGGATAAATGTCTTTGATTACGTCATATCCGGCTTTTCATGAAAGTTGAGGCGGCAATTGGTTGAAATTTTGGTCAAGTGATGTTTGACGAAGCCCGGACTTTGGTATTGCATTTCAGCGTGGTGGCTTAAAATTAATTAATGACTTTGGTCATTAAAAATCTGAAAATTGTAAAAAAAATATTTTTGTTATAAAACGATTAAAATTTACGTTCGTCTTATTCTCCATCATTTGCTGATTCCAAAAACATATAAATATGTTATATTTGGATTAAAAACAAGCTCTGAAAATTAAATATATAAAAATTATTATCAAAATTAAATTTTCGAAATCAATTTAAAAACACTTTCATCTTATTCCTTGTCGGTTCCTGATTCCAAAAACATATAGATATGATATGTTTGGATTAAAAACACGCTCAGAGAGTTAAAACGAAGAGAGGTACAGAAAAGCGCGCTATCGTTCTCAGCGCAACTACTACCCCGCTCTTCTTGTCAATTTCACTGCCTTTGCCGTGAGCGGTGGACTGACGATGCTACGAGTATACGGTCTTGCTGCGTTGCATTGCGTTCAGTTTCATTCTGTGAGTTCGACAGCTACTTGACTAAATGTTGTATTTTCGCCTTACGCGACTTGTTTAATCTCGGAAGATCTAACTAGTGTTCTGAGCATCGCCTAAGTAGACATCAACAAGCATGTACATACTTGAATGATCTTGCCGTTGTCTATCTTTTGCGATATCGTGTCCATTTCCACATCGCAACATTATTGAATATTTGTACCAGTTTCAAGTTGTCTGATTCAAACTAGATGTTGAATGACACAGAAATAAAACGATTTCTTCGTGAACTTCAATTTTGTTTGAGTAATATATCAGGTGTACGATACATCTACACAGTTGTGTGTGTGTGTGTGTGTGTGTGTGTGTATGTGTGTGTGTGTGTGTGTGTGTGTGTGTGTGTGTGTGTGTGTGTGTGTGTGTTCTTGAACATAACTACACCCATGTGTTTATGAGTTACATAATTATATATATGCGTTCAGTCAGTCTGCATGTTTCCTTTCACAAAATAAGACACAACATCAAAAATGAATACAGATTTGAACTGCAAGGAGGAAATATCAAACCAACCCACACCCCAAACCTAAAGCAGCTCATGACAAACTTTTGGTACACACTTTGCAAAATAAAACTCTAATTTCTAAGCAGCTGCATTACACGCTGCCAACAGAGAGAGAACAAGTCGCGTAAGGCGAAATTACAACATTTAGTCAATCTGTCGAACCCACAGAATACAAGAAACTAAGTCCATCTCACGATGAGCACGAGCCGAAATCATATGCACTCGACTTCTGAAATAGAAATAAATCAAATACGACGAAGAGAAGAAAAAGTTTGAAAGTACCATTGAACTTCCATGTCGGCGTGTGGCTGAGCTTAAAATAGGAATGTTGTTGCAATCTGTTAGGCACTTTCCCTTTTGACAGGTAGTTTTTGCATGTACAGCAAAACACGGCCTTTTTTACAAATCCTAAAGACTGTCGGAAACTTCGCATGCTCTCTTGTGAACGCCATGTGAAACATTGATTCTGAAACAAAAATCTATGGCATGAATGACAATGGAAAGACGGTCTCTCTCTGATTCCAAGTTCATAATGACAGTTATGAAGTGCTGAATTTAAAAAATCTGTAGATGAAGTAAAATCATTTGAATGTTGGCTTGTTGAAACTTCATAACAAACAGCCACCTCGTCTATATCATTATCTGAAAGAATGCAAACTTCCTTTGAAACACCAACATTTGTATGGAAAACTTCTGTTTCTGTCATCTTTGATTTCATTTGACAACTTGGACTGATGGCATCTTCCAGAGATATATCCATTACTTTCAACTTGCGCCTCTTTGTATTCCTGTAAGCCTGCCACTTATTTATAAAAAGAAACGTTTGATACTTTTACCAAACAGTTAGTATAATGCACGCTCTACCTCTATTCGTCTTTAAATTCTGCAAGACTGAAGCGAAAGAGGTCTGTCTCAGTTTTGTCGTCAGTTTTTTGTGTACATTTACACACGCACAACGAACAACACATGCACAGGCCCGGGGGAAGCTCTCCTTTCTTATGTCCGACGATAGATGTATACATGTAGTTTACATGTTTAATAGTCATCTATTTGATTGATTACGTGTATGATATGACGGAGAGTCGCATCGGTTTGATGCCGTGAACCCAACCGTGGCTGTGGCTGTCGTTTGAAGTAGCCTACTTCTTTATAAAGATTCATTTACATTCTACTTCTGACCAAGGCATGTTTGGTACCTACTGAATCCTTGTTGCGTGTAGTTTTACGTGGCACGTTGCCCAAAGTTGTATTCTTGAGGAGCATAAAATAAAACGTGTTACAAAGTTATCTCAAAACTCTGCAGTGACTGCTCGCGCAGCAGGTCAGCTAATTATAGCACGCAGCCTCCACAGACAGCTTTCGAGCCAAGACCATATGACTCGCCGCTCCTGCGGCTCGTCAAAAACTGCACGCACTGCAGTGTTTTCAGTCACGAGAATAAAACAGCTTCGTCAATCCCAGCGGCAAGGAAGTCGCTCAATTTTTGCGTGCAGCACGAAGTAAACAGACATGCAAGAATAGCGACGGGTTCAAGTTTAGGTCGCTCCAGGAGAAAAATTCTTTTGGATGTTGGCCTTTAACACTGCGACCTGAACGTCAGGTTATAACGATCGGATGAGAGAGCTTTGTATCGCTACATCTTGGCCTTTATGTATTGTTTTTACACTTTAGCTAATCGATCTAACGTATTGAATAAAAACACGTTTTGGAAACGAATACTATTTCTTATTTTACTTTGTTCGTTAAAACAATCACGACTTGATTTAAGACGTCCTTTTCTGGATTCAGATTGTAATAACTTTGGGGTCATCTTAGATTATTTTCAAGAATACTTCTAGACTGAAAGCATGTCATTTTCATTATTTCGGTCATCTAACGTCAATGGGCACTGAGGCGTCGTGTTCTACTAACCTTCTTTTAAACTTTGGCACAGATTATAGCCTGCTTGAATTGGAAATGAACCATTTCCTTCAACTATAGTTAGGCTGTGTTTACGTCACGCTCTGAAAACCCTGGGCGACCGCGGAAGTGTTCAGAAATCTGGTGCTCACGTTAGCAAACAGGCTGGACAAAGGCACTACTTTCAGCCATATCCTCTTTCAACACTCCGCGAAAAGTAAACGTTTTCAAACGGTTAAAAGCCCTCACGCCCGGCGCTGTAAAAATGTTTTCCTTAAGTCCCCTGGATCGTCCCTTTCACGGAGGCAATCGACCTCGTATAGATTCTCAGCCAGTATAATGCAACCCTTGACCAGCCCGTAATAAAGCAAACAGACGTCGCGGCCAAAAAAAGCGACATTTCGCAAACTGATTCAATAAGTTGAGCAGCACGCTTTGAAGGGCCAGCCAGCAGGAGAAGCATTGATGGAGTGTCCCTTTTCCACCACTTTGGGTCCCGCAGAACGGTACTTGATTGCAGTGGGAAGTGAGAGAGATTTGAATCGGGCTGTTCTGCTCCAAGATCATCTTGCCATTCTGCCAGAAATGGCCGTAGGATGGGGGAGGCGGGGCGTTCTTGGGGGGTGGAGAGATATGTGTGTAAACGGTTGAGTATGTGAGGGCGTGTGAGAGAGAGGAGTGCTGAATACAAAATTGGATGTAGATTGTAAGGGGGCAGTGACGGGTGAACTGTTTAAAACGGAAATGATATTGCACCTCCCCCATAATACATCAATAGTACATAATTATCCCCTGACGCCCGACCCCCCCAGGGCCGGACCAAGTTCGTTTGAGACGGGGGGGTGGTGTTCCAACTAAGTCCAGGGGCCGCTGAGGCCCCGGCGGGGTGCAGGGGCAAAGCCCCGCTTGGGGGTCTGGGGGACAAAGCCTCCCATAAGCCGAGAAAATGTTGCATTTGTGAGGTCATTTTTTTGGTCTTTCCTTGCAACTGGGAATCAAAATTACACATTTTCAACAGTAACAAAATACTTCAGATATTCATTTACCATAGTGGTTCAGTGGAATAATCCCAAAGACATATATGCCTAGTAAATAAGTCTGACAGGACTCTTTACTTTGAATACTTAAATTCAAGCAAACAAGCAATGATTACAACATCTGGAATACAAAGGAGAAGTGGTATGAGAGATGTATGATCAACAATGACACTATACTTCAAAGGGGCGAGCACTCAATGGTATCACAGTGTGCAGTACAGTCCCTTTCCGAAACATCGGTTCCCCGATAGCGCAGATGATATCTTGTTGCAATCGGTTCTCTGATACTATCAATACTAGTGATAGTGTAGCGTGTGACTTGACTTGTGGCCTATGATGATGGACTTATAACGGGGAGGGCAGGCCGTTGTCGACTTGATGTTGTTCATAATTTGAAATAGTTTTAGAAGACCAAATAAACTAGAGCAGTTGGGGGAAGAGCTTAAAAAGTACACCTATTTTGTTTTTCTCTGAGAGGTACATCGGATGGCCTGGGGGAGGATTCCGGAA
>NC_090246.1:101388894-101425947 GCF_037325665.1 Littorina saxatilis | reverse complement strand
GACGGAGGACCCGGGCCGCACGGCGCATTCTAACAAACCACGGGTACACGCACTTACGCAAATGATGACACAATCAACCAGCACAGATGGAAATGGCGCTCGCCCATTGAGGACCCCCCAGGGTGGAGCAGCGTCGGGTCCCATGCCTCAAAGGGACCCAGCCCCAACTACTGGAGGTCCCTCCCGTCCGTCTTGTCACGCCAGGGGACGCGGGAGGAAAGTGACTGGCACCACCACAACCAGGAAGAAACCCAGTCAGCAGCGACCTTTTCAGGTCATGCACTGGAACGCAGAAAGTATCCTGAACAAGAAGACAGAGTTGGAGCATATCCTGCATGAGAAGAACATCAACATCTGCTGTATTCAGGAGACGCACCTGACACCCCAAAAGTCCTTCAAAGTGAGAGGCTACCAATGCCTTAGGTCCGACAGAACAGACCGAAGCAAAGGAGGAATCCTGA
This sequence comes from Littorina saxatilis, assembly GCF_037325665.1. Taxonomy (NCBI): domain Eukaryota; kingdom Metazoa; phylum Mollusca; class Gastropoda; order Littorinimorpha; family Littorinidae; genus Littorina; species Littorina saxatilis. The sequence goes on along the minus strand of NC_090246.1, from coordinate 101,425,486 downwards.
CCCTCATCAGGAACAACATCAATGCCTGTTTGATAGAAACGCACATGGAGGACTCCGAATATCAGGTGATTCGAATTCAGACGAAGACATCAGAATTCCATCTTGTCAACTTCTACTGCCCCAATGATAGACACCTCGCCCTTGACACGATCCCCGCAAAGGCCTCCAACTTCATCGTGGTGGGTGACTTCAACAGTCATTCACAGAGTTGGGGATATGACCACCTGGATCGGAGAGGAGAAGAGGTGGAGAACTGGCAGGACGACAAAGGTCTCATCCTTTTGAACAGTCCCTTTGACTGCCCTACATTCTACTCCAGAAGATGGCACACTACATCCACTCCTGACCTAGCCTTCTGCACGGAAGACATGCACCAGCTAACCAGCAGAGAGGTCGGAGAACAGCTAGGTGGAAGTGACCATCGGCCAGTCTTTTTGACCCTGGGCATGGAGTCCTGCACTGAAGCTTCCTTCCCACGGTGGAACTACAAAAGAGCGAACTGGTTCCTCTTTAGACACCGCACCAGCGAACTCACCAAAGACATCAGAGTCGAGGGTCGAGACATCAACATGGTGGCGAAGGACTTCAACATGAGCATCCTCAGAGCAGCGCGTGAGTCCATTCCCAGGGGTGCCAGGAGAGACTATAAGCCCTACTGGAGTAATGAATTGCAGGAACTGGATGATGATCTGGCAGACGCCAGAAGGGAAGCAGAAGTCAACCCGTCACAAAACAACAACATCCGCCTCCAGGAAGCCAAAGCCAAATTTCTCAAAAAGAAGCTACAGGCAAGACGGAGAAGCTGGCAAGAGAAAACAAGCTCTCTGAACCTTGAGAAGGATGGCAGAAAGCTCTGGAGGCTCACCAAGCAGTTGAATGATGAGAACACCAGCAGAGGAAAGATCACATTAGAAGAGAACGGGAAGGTGCTAACTGGAAAGCATGCTGCCAACCAATTTGCTGAAAGCTATGCAGCTGAGAGCAACCTCCATGTTAGCCCCGAGAAACAGAGAGAAGCAAGAAGAGAGAAAAGAGAGAGACCTGCCAGACAGTCGACAGTGGACGCCATGAGTCAACCACTCACACTCCACGAGCTGCACTCAGCTCTGAAAAAGTCAAAGGCGAAGAAGTCCCCTGGCCCAGACGGCATCACCAACGAGATGCTAACCCACCTTGGTAGTGCAGCAGAGAACAAGCTACTCGAGGTCTTCAACAGCAGCTGGCAAGAAGGATCGCTACCACAACTCTGGCGAGAAGCGATCATGATCCCCATCTTAAAAAAAGGGAAGGATCCAAAGAAGGCCACCAGCTATCGCCCAATCAGCCTCACCAGCTGTGTTGTGAAGACCCTGGAGAGAATTGTGAACGAGCGCCTCAGGTGGTACCTGGAATCCAGGAACCTCCTCGCCCCTGAACAAGCTGGATTCCGACAGTTCCGCAGCACTGAAGATCAGGTCACTTACCTGGCGCAAGAAGTTGAAGATGCCTTTCAGGAACAGAAGCTGGTCTTCGTCACCTGGATAGATCTTCAGAAGGCCTTTGACAAGGTCTGGAAAGATGGACTCCTTGTAAAACTGCTGAGGAAAGGCGTGTCCAGCAACATGTACCAGTGGATTCGCTCTTACCTCTATAACCGCAGGGCAAGAGTTAACGTCGACCAGACCAAAAGCAAGAAGTTCCTCCTTCGTCATGGCGTCCCTCAGGGCGGAGTCCTCTCCCCCACACTCTTTCTTCTCTTCATCGACGATCTGGTGTCTGAGATGCCCAAGGGGATCAAAGCTGCTCTCTACGCAGACGACCTTGTGATCTGGTGCAAGGAGGAGCACGCAAGTACTGCCACCTACAGAATGCAGCAAGCGGCAGATAGGCTGAACGCATGGGCAGAAGATTGGTGCGTCTCCATCAACAAGGAGAAATCTTCCACCACCCTATTCACACTGTCGCCAAAGCAGAAAGCCGGAACCATTAGGCTTGGTGGAACTCCTCTGAGAGAGGATGAAGAAGCAACGTACCTTGGTGTCACCTTTGATAGACGGCAGACCTGGAAACCACACATTGCACAGGCAGAGACGAAGGCCCGGCGCAAGCTAGCCATACTCAGGAAGCTGGCAGGTACCACCTGGGGAGCGAACGAGAAGATACTGAAGACAGTATACCAGGGAACAATCAGACCCCACCTCGAGTACGGCTCCACAGCGTGGTCAACCTCAGCCAAGACAAACCTGCAGACCCTTGACCGTGTGCAAAACCAGGCCCTCCGACTCATCACCGGTGCAATGAAATCCACGCCCATCAAGGAAATGGAGAAGCTTACCACCATCCAACCCCTCTGTCAGAGAAGAGAAGCCAAGACTATGGTACAGGCCGAGAAGCTCAAGTGCCTACCCGACCACCCCATGAAGCACAGACTGAGCAACCTCACCAAGAACCGGCTTAAACGGAGCAGTTTTGTACACGAGAGCAAGAGACTTTCTCGACAGTACAGGGAAGTCCTTCCACAGAACACTCTACCTCTGACTCAAGAAGAAGAGGAAACCCCCAAGGCAACAGAGAAACCAGGCATCCAGATCTGCACCAGTGTTCCACATGTTACCTCAGGAGAAGATCAGAATGACACAGCTCGACAGGCACTCACCTTAGCCCTGATCGACGAACAGTACCCAAAAGAGGCGTGGATCCATGTATACACCGATGGATCAGCAACTAACGCCGTGCTCAATGGAGGTGCAGGCATTCTCATCCAGTTCCCTGGGGGACATACAGCTACATCCAGCGTTGCCACTGGCAAACACTGCACAAACTATAAAGCAGAAGCAGAAGCTCTCATGCAGGCCGCCTCCTTCGTTCAGGACTCCGCAGACCCTTGCTACCAAGTTGTCTTCCTCTCGGACGCCCTTTCAGTCCTTCAGGCCCTAGAGAACGACAAACTCCCACAGCTGGCCAAAGCATTACATATGGTCAGACAAACCAGAAGAGTTGTCCTCCAGTGGATACCAGCACACTGTGGGATACCAGGAAATGAAAGGGCAGATGAGCTGGCAAAAGAAGGAGCCGTGGAAGACCAACCTGAAAACGGTGTCAGCTTTAGTGAGCAGAAGACAATCATCAAGGCATTGATGAGGCCAAGGACAAACAGAGATGACTACCACACAATGTCCAGAGAGCAGCAAGTCAACCTCATCAGGCTGCGTACTGGCCACAACAGGCTCAATGCTCACATGAACCGAAAGTTCAAGCTGGCGCCATCACCAACCTGTGCCTGCGGTCAAGAGGACCAAACAGCGGAACACATCTTACAGCGATGTCCCTTACTAGATGAGGAACGAAAAGAAGTGTGGCCGTCACCAACTCCCTTGCAGACCAAACTATACGGCAGTCGACAGGAGTTGGAGAAAACGACAACATTTATCACCAGTGCTGGACTGATTGTGTAACCTCTGCGAACGCCAAGAAGAAGAAGAAGAAGAAGTTTAACGTCAACTGATCTTTCAAGGGGAGGAAATTCAAGAGCTTTAGTTTATCATCCGTGGACCTATTCAAATCATGCAGAATAAGTTTTGCAGCTCCGCGATGCAGGGAATTGAGTCTTTTTAATTGAACATCACTGCAGTTATCCCAACGTGTCGATGCGAAGTTTATATGAGGCATTATGTGGGCGTAATAGAACAGAGAGAGAGCGAGAGAAAGAGAGAGAGAGAGAGAGAAAGAGAGAGAGAGTGAGAAAGAGAGAGAAAGAGAGAGAGAGGGAGATCAAATCAAATCAAATCAAATTATATTTTACGAGGGTTGTGGCATAAGCAATAGAGAGACAGAGAGAGAGAGACAGAGAGAGAGACAGACAGAGAGTGACAGACAGAGAGAGAGGGAGAGAGAGACAGAGCTAGAGAGACAGACAGACAGACCGAGACAGAGACAGAGGGAGAGAGAGAGAGAGACAGAGGGAGAGAGACAGAGAGAGAGAGAGAAAGAGAGAGACAGAGAGAGAGACAGGGAGAGAGAGAGAGAGAAAGCGAGAGAGGGGGGGAGAGACTAAGGTAGGGAGAGAAATTCTGATTCGATAGCAGCTTGTGCACCGTGTGTCGGAATCAGAAATTCACACAGACAGACAGATACACAGACAGACAGACAGACAGACTGACGGAGAGAGACATAGACAGACAGAGCTAGACAGAGACAGAGATTATATTCGGGAAGGAGAAAGAGAGAAGGGGGGGGGGGCAGAAAGTGAGTGGGAGAGAGAAAGATTAGATGTAGCGAGAAAGAGAGCAGTCAGACATAGACCTGCGAGTCAAACCCAGGGAGAAAGAGTCCGATATAGGGAGAGAGACAGAGGCAGATAAAGATATGGGAACAGAGATACAGAAATAGTGCCAAACACACACAGGGGGAGACAGAAAGATGCCCATAGAAACAGACTGACAGACAGACAGACAGACAGACAGACAAACAGACAGATGGACAGAGAACTGACCAGCACTGTTGGTGTGGTCAGCATTGGGTCCGGTATGTGAGGTGGAGGTACTGCCGGACTTGCGAGTCCACTGGAAATTGGATTGGCTATCCGAAGTCATTCCGCACAAGCTGCTATCGAAGCTGCAGTGCACCACGCTCTCTGAAACATCCCACCGTGTGTCGGAATCAGTTTAAATAAGATGACGAAGATCTGTGAGATTAACAGGAGGGAGAGAGAGAGAGAGAGAGAGAGAGAGAGAGAGAGAGAGAGAGAGAGAGAGAATTGAATTGAATTGAACAAGGATTAAGATTTAAGGCTACGCCTTTTCTTACAATCTTTCCTTGGGACGCTTAGACACACAATTATATAATTAAAAAATTGAACATTAAAAAGTTAACCAACAAAAGGAGGTCGGAAAACTTCAGCACGTGATAATAAAGATGACGACGATGATGATGATGATGATGATGATGATGAAGATGAGGCATGAAGAGCATACATAATATGTGGTTATTCATAAAATCAAATGCATACTATGCAGGTAAATACAAGCTGGTAGCAATCGAACATGTAGCAATAGTACAACACAAATATGTTCAGAATATACACACCAACACTGTCTGACCGCCCAACTCGCGGTGTGATCACAAGCAACCTCGTTCAAGTGCATACCTCTTCCATTGTTCCTTCATCGTACTCTCACAACCACCCTGGCATAAACGCTTTCCATGTAAATGCTCGTTCCTGCAGGCCGAAAACACACATCATTCGTGACCTAATTATTGACGATCACATTGATCTTGCAATTATCACGGAGTCTTGGCTGTGCGAGAAAGGTGATGAGGCTACTATCAAAGACATGACCCCTTCCACTCATACGACTCAGTCCTTTCCTAGAACGGACAGAAGAGGGGGCGGGATATGTATCATTCACGCCACTCACCTTACCAACAACCTGTTTTTCAAGCGACTACAGTTTCTCTCTTTCGAAGCTGTTGAAATGCACTACTCCCATCAACAGTCATCTTTGTTTTTTGTATGCATCTACCGTCCTCCCCCCAGCAAAAAGAACGGTTTGAAAGACACGGATTTTTTGAACGAACTCCCAGACCTTCTTGAAATGTACCACACAAAGAAACACTTGTTTGTTGGTGATTTTAATTGTCACTTCGACGCACAGGCAAACAGTTCAGTGAACCGAGTAAAGACATTTCTGAAGGACTATAGTCTTGTTCAGCTGATCAATGAACCCACACATACAGATGGTCACACTCTTGACTGGCTTGTTGTGCGTGAGGCCGACAATCCAACAAGCTCATTTTCTGTGAGAGACTGTCAGATATCCGACCACTCAGCTCTTTTATTCAACATCAGCATTCAGAAGCCCAAGCCTGCAGTAAGAACGGTCACGTCACGAAACCTGAAGAAGATGAACGTGGACAAGTTCAGGGAAGACGTGAAGGTGTTTGCTGCCTCCACTGCTGCCGACACGCCAGACACAGACCTCTTGATGGTCTTCAACACCTGTCTACGTCAGCTGATGGACAGCCACGCCCCCCTTGTCACCAGGCAAGTCACTGATCGTCCCTCAGCCCCATGGATGTCCGAAGATATAAAGGACCACAAACGGCTCGTACGCAAGTGGGAGAGGTTATGGAGAACGTCAGGCCTGACAGTTCACCGTCAGATTTATCGTCAACAGCTTGACGACATCAAAGCTCTCCACACCAGTGCCAAGCAGGAATACTATACATCCCGCCTCGCTGAGTGCAAAGACACCAAGGCTCTGTTTTCTGTAACAGATGAGCTATTCGCGAAGAAGAAAGCCACTGCCCTCCCTAAATTGATTCCCCCATCAGAACTCCCCGAGACTTTCAGCAATTTCTTTGACCAGAAGATCTCTGACATTCGCAAAGGTCTCGACTCATCCAAAACACAAATGTCCTTCGCCGCATTTTCAGGGACCCCCCTTACACGGTTTAGCCCTGTTTCTGAGAAGTTTGTTTTTGAACTTATTTCAAAATGTGCTCCAAAATCCTGCACACTTGACCCCATTCCCACGTCACTTATGAAAACTTGCCTGGATTTCCTTGTTCCTGTTGTAACGAGAATCTTAAACCTTTCTCTTCAGTCTGGGTCTGTGCCTGCACAGTTTAAAGAGGCAGTCATAACACCACTTCTAAAAAAGCCAGGCCTTGACACGGAGTGCTTAAAGAACTATAGACCCATTTCAAACTTACCCTTTCTGACCAAGCTGTTAGAAAAGTGTGTGCTAGCGCAGCTCCAAGAACATCTGCTGAGTAATGATCTTTTGGACGTCCATCAGTCCGCATACAAGAAAAATCATAGCACAGAAACCGCTCTTCTTTACGTAACTGACAAGCTGCTGACCAGTGCTGACAACAAGGAAGTGTCTGTGCTCGCACTCTTGGACCTCTCGGCGGCATTTGACACCATCGACCACGACGTCCTCCTAAAGAGACTACAGTTCACGTTTGGAATTGCCGACAAAGCCTTCCAGTGGTTCGTGTCATATCTCTCTGAACGCTTTCAAAGAGTACAAATAGGTCAAAAAGAATCATCCCCTGTTCCCCTGAAGCATGGAGTACCTCAGGGCTCTGTTCTAGGCCCGGTTCTGTTTACACTATATACACAGGACCTATCTGACGTCATCTCGAGGCATGGCTGCGAACACCACAAGTATGCCGACGACACCCAAATAGAGGATTCTGCTCCCCCCAGTGATTTTCCAAAAGTGGTTAAAAACACTGAGCGCTGCATTGAGTCAGTTAAAGACTGGATGATAGACAATAAACTCAAGCTGAATGACTCAAAAACTGAGGTGATGCTGTCAGGCTCAAGGCATGCTTTAAATCAGATTGACTGTACTTCCCTGACAATAGGCGACACTCAGATTGTTTCCCAAACCGCTGTTAAGGACCTAGGCGTGTACCTGGACTCTGCTCTGACAATGCAAAAACACATTAGTTTTGTTTGTAAATGTGCCTTTTTTGAGTTGCGCAAGATTTCCTCTGTCAGATCATTCCTGACACTCCAAGCCACTGTTCAACTTGTCTCCTCTCTGATCCTGAGTCGACTTGACTACTGCAACTCATTGCTTGCCGGCCTCCCCACTGAAGAACTTGATCGCTTACAGAGAGTCCAGAACAGTGCTGCAAGGCTCATTCTGCAGAAGTCTAAGAAAGACCATGTCACTCCCCTACTTACCACCCTTCACTGGCTTCCTATGAAGTACAGAATCGAGTACAAGCTCGCTCTGTTAGGGTACCGCTGTTTTGAGAAATCACTCCCCCCCTATTTGTCCCATTCCCTCAGTATCTACGAGCCATCCCGTTCTCTCAGATCCTCCTCTGAAAAACTCCTTCGCATCCCCAAAACCAGGACCAAGACCTTTGGTGAAAGAACCTTTAGGTACCAGATTCCGACCGTCTGGAACTCGCTTCCAAGTTCTATCCGTGACTCCAGCAGCCTTTCCTCCTTCAAAACCCAACTCAAAACATACCTGTTTCGTAAAGCCTTTGCTTAGCCTGAGTAGACTCTCCACAACTCTATTCTGTTTTGGAACTCTCTACCCTGTATGTGCTTTATGGTTTCTTTGTCAATGGTATCTTTGTGTGTGCGCGTGCGTGTGTGTGTGTGTGTGTGTGTGTGTGTGTGTGTGTGTGTGTGTGTGTGTGTGTGTGTGTGTGTGTGTGTGTGTGTGTGTACTTTTAACATTGTACGCTAAGTTTTGCTTAGTGCTTGGGTTCTTGGTGTTATGTCTCAATTAAATGTATGCTTTGTATGCTTGTTGATTTGTGCTAGTTTATTCTATAATGAATTTGTAAAGCGCCTGGAGCCAATTGATGGGACTCGCGCTATAGAAAAGTTATTTATTATTATTATTATTATTATTATATACAATGCACAGCATATCTTTGACGTGATACTAAGTGTGGTAAATCAAAAGGCGTTAAGTGGTTTTTAACACATTTTTTTAAGAGAGAGAGAGAGAAAGAGAGAGAGAGTAAGAGAGAGAGAAAGAGAGAGGGAGAGAGAGGGAGAGGAAAGAGAGAGAGAGAGAGAGGGAGTAGGGAGAGATAAAGGGGGATGAATACCACTCATACCATTAATCATCTCTGATCTTCTGCATACCAAATACAACAGGTATAAATTATCTCAAATCTTCTTCTTCGTCCTTGTCTTTCTTTTGCGACACTGAGAAGCGTGGATTTTGATCGAGGTACATGGTTTTATCTCCTTGGTTGCCTGATATACGAAAAATAACAGTGAACACCAAAAACTGAAAGTGGTACAAGGGACACAACTGTTGTAAATCTCCTCTTTGATTTAGGTAAATTGATTACCTCCCCTCGAAATCTTTTTCACAGATATTGGCAGGTCGTTTTTGCTTGTATGAATGCTTTTTATATTTAGTCAAGTTTTGACTAAATATTTTAACATCGAGGGGGAATCGAAACGAGGGTCGTGGTGTATGTGTGTGTGTGTGTGCGTGTGTGTGTGTGTGTAGAGCGATTCAGACTAAACTACTGGACCGATCTTTATGAAATTTGACATGAGAGTTCCTGGGTATGAAATCCCCGAACGTTTTTTTCATTTTTTTGATAAATGTCTTTGATGACGTCATATCCGGCTTTTCGTGAAAGTTGAGGCGGCACTGTCACGCCCTCATTTTTCAACCAAATTGGTTGAAATTTTGGTCAAGTAATCTTCGACGAAGCCCGGGGTTCGGTATTGCATTTCAGCTTGGTGGCTTAAAAATTAATTAATGACTTTGGTCATTAAAAATCTGAAAATTGTAAAAAAAAATAAAAATTTATAAAACGATCCAAATTTACGTTTATCTTATTCTCCATCATTTGCTGATTCAAAAAACATATAAATATGTTATATTCGGATTAAAAACAAGCTCTGAAAATTAAATATATAAAAATTATTATCAAAATTTTTTTTTCGAAATCGTTTTAAAAACACTTTCATCTTATTCCTTGTCGGTTCCTGATTCCAAAAACATATAGATATGATATGTTTGGATTAAAAACACGCTCAGAAAGTTAAAACGAAGAGAGGTACAGAAAAGCGTGCTATGCAGCATAGCGTAACCACTACCCCGCTCTTCTTGTCAATTTCACTGCCTATGCCGTGAGCGATGGACCACGAGTATACGGTCTTGCTGCGTTGCATTGCGTTCAGTTTCATTCTGTGAGTTCGACAGCTACTTGACTAAATATTGTATTTTCGCCTTACGCGACTTGTTCTTTCTCTCTGAGATATTTGTTTGTATTAATAAATATTCTCTGGCAGTGTAGTTGATCTCTGTGGAGATTGCTGCACATCATATTCTTTGTTTAAAAGATTTACGTTCAGTATGCAGTTTTCATCAACCCTTCAAGTTAATATTTGTAAGTATATATGTCGTTTTTCGAGTTTCCATTAATAAAGCAGATTCTTGAAAAACACTTGGGGGAAAAATAATCTGTATTCTGTGAGTGTAAAACATCACGACCGCTACGATAGAAAAATTCAGGTAGAACGCCCTATAACATATCAAATAACCAAAGGGAAGGAAGCGCTCTTTATGCATACGACATGTGTAATGAAGTAAGCGAGAGTTATACGGAACCTTTCTCCTGGCACCTGAGAGAATAACAAGCATTGAAATGAACAAGCGACTCTCATCCTCTTAACATATCGATAAAAACGTTGCCGTCATTTCGGCAGAGCTGTCGATCTTTATCGCGGTAGCAATAAAGTAATGCTAAGGACGGTCTAGTTTTGAACTTCTCAAAATTGTCGAAAGCCGTATGGCCATGTCAGTGATTTTCCTGAAGAAAATAAATGTTATCAACCTCCGTAATGATGTCAAGTACTTACGACCACTGGCAGGATGGGTGATGATGTCAAGTACTTACGACCACTGGCAGGATGGGTGATGATGTCAAGTACTTACGACCACTGGCAGGATGGGTGATGATGTCAAGTACTTACGACCACTGGCAGGATGGGTAATGATGTCAAGTACTTACGACCACTAGCAGGATGGGTGATGATGTCAAGTACTTACGACCACTGGCAGGATGGGTGATGATGTCAAGTACTTACGACCACTGGCAGGATGGGTGATGATGTCAAGTACTTACGACCACTGGCAGGATGGGTGATGATGTCAAGTACTTACGACCACTGGCAGGATGGGTGATGATGTCAAGTACTTACGACCGCTAGCAGGATGGGTAATGATGTCAAGTACTTACGACCACTAGCAGGATGGGTGATGATGTCAAGTACTTACGACCACTGGCAGGATGGGTGATGATGTCAAGTACTTACGACCACTGGCAGGATGGGTGATGATGTCAAGTACTTACGACCACTGGCAGGATGGGTAATGATGTCAAGTACTTACGAGCACTGGCAGGATGGGTGATGATGTCAAGTACTTACGACCGCTAGCAGGATGGGTGATGATGTCAAGTACTTACGGCCACTGGCAGGATGGGTGATGATGTCAAGTACTTACGACCACTGGCAGGATGGGTGATGATGTCAAGTACTTACGACCACTGGCAGGATGGGTGATGATGTCAAGTACTTACGACCACTGGCAGGATGGGTGATGATGTCAAGTACTTACGAGCACTGGCAGGATGGGTGATGTGAGAGGTATCTGTGGGGAAGAAAAACACAATTTAAATGTTATCATCAATATTGCATTACAGAAGAGGTTATTTTTAAAACAGTCTTAAATTAATCTGGAAACAACACAGCAATTAACAGACGCACCTACCAAAGGACGCACGCACTCTCTCTCTCTCTCTCTCTCTCTCTCTCTCTCTCTCTCTCTCTCTCTCTCTCTCTCTCTCTCTCTCTCTCTCTCTCTCTCTCTCTCTCTCTCTCTCTCTCTCTCTCTCTCTCTGATGATGAGGTTGTTGTTGTTGTGTGTGTGTGTGTGTGCGTGTGTGTGTAATAAAGTTCGTTCGTTCGTTCGTTCGTTCGTTCGTTCGTTCGTTCTCTCTCTCTCTCTCTCTCTCTCTCTCTCTCTCTCTCTCTCTCTCTCTCTCTCTCTCTCTCTCTCTCTCTCTCTCTCTCTCTCTCTCTTTCACACACACACACAAACACACACGCACACGCACGTACGCACACACACACACACACACATACATACATACACACACACACACACACACACACACACACATACACACACACACTCATACTCACACACACAAACACAAACACATACACACACACACACACACACACACACACACACACACACACACACACACATACACACACACCTCCTTAACACCCAAACTCACCAGCAGAACATCCATACAGTTTCTGGATGAGCGAAACGTCCTGGGTGCTCATGGCCAGACGCTGACCCATGGTCACTCCATGAGCCTGACCGGGCTTGGGGGAGATGGAGGGGTGGGACTTGTCTTTGGCGAAAGTGTAGGGGCCATAGTGCATGATGGAACCAAAATCATAGTGAGTGCCCAACACGTTCATGTCGCTGGTGGTGTGCTTGGCGAAATCGTGCAGATACTCTGCAATGAGCATTGAAAAAATAGCTACAACACTGACAATATGAGATGATTGGTACCTTGTTGACAGATCAGCTTTTGTGTTGGTCCAAGGGGGGGGGGGGGGGGGCATATCGTCCTCTGTTTTTATCTTTGTCGATCAGGGCCTAAAACTAAAAGGCCGAAGTTGTTAAAGATGTAACAGAAGGTGATATACACTGCTCGTCATGAAACACTTTACACATGCGTTTGAGGGAAGATCTTTCTGATGAGGCCGTTTATCGTAAAACCAATTATATGACTGGGAAGGCCGTTTATTCTCCTAACTTATTCAGAAAACAGATTGAATTTACATGACGTGGTGGGGATACAGTGGAACCTACAACACAGACACCCCCCAAAATCAAATTCGCAAAATCAAGGTACCCGCGAAAAAATCGACAACAAATCAGAACAACTCAATCGAAACATGTTTAGCATGTCCTTAGACAGAACAATTACATTTGCACCCAAAACAGTCAATTGTGTTCATATAATTTATTTTGTCTACCATGGACGCTAAGGCATCCTGAGCGGTGTAGGTGTCAACCCTCTCAGAAGGCATAAAAGGCAGTATTTGGAGTCTTTTTAGCGGGTAATGAGACAAAAAATAGGAAAATTTGAGTAACTCGCCAACACATTGCCTTTAAACTTTCGGAGATTTGTGCTAACACATGTCGTAAACTACACACGAAATCGTAAGTCATTTGAGATATAAGTTCTGCTGTTATGCGACATACCAGAAAGAGTTTTAAAAATAAAGATGTACCCTGTCCGATTGAACAAAAAAACAAAACAATTACAATTAGCATGCATTTAGAAAAATGAAAGCTTCAATTTACCCTTAAATCTAGTACAGTTTCAACAATGGCTGTTCACAGCGCACTTGTTTAAACGCACACAAACATTCTTCGAAAATGATTTTTCAAGAGCCATTGATCGTATCGGCAGTGAGCTTTGCTAGGCCTTGGCCGACATTTGCGCTCAGCGCTCTGAATGAATCAACTTCTTAAAAACTACTTTCGAGTTGAATTCCTCATACCACCCATGTCTGATAAGATATGTACGTGAAATTTGAGTATGTGGCGCATCTGTCATTGTCCTTGAAGATTTTAACAAATTACATTTGTTCGATGAGTCAGCAAAAACCTACCGTCAATGTAAGCACTTTTTTCTGACATGACAAATAACAGCAGACCTAATGTCTCAAATGACTTGAAATTCCGTATTTACTTTACGACACGTGTTAGCACAAATCTCCGAAAGGTTGAAGGCAATGCGTTGGCGAGTTACCCAAATGTATCATTTTTTACCGCTAAAACGGCTTCAAAAACTGCCTTTTATACACCGCTCAGCATGCCGTAGCGCCCTTGGTAGACAAGATATGTGAACAAAACTTACTGATTTGGATGCAGATTTGATTGTTCTGTCTAATGACATGCTAAACATGTTTCGTTTTAGCAGTTTTGAATTTTTGTCAATTTTAACGCGGGAACCTTGATTTTGCGAATTTGATTTGGGGGGGAGTCTGTGTTGTACAGGGGCGGATCTGGGTTTTGAAAGGGGGGGGTGCAAAGTTCTTTTTGTTTTGTTTTTGTATCTTATCAGCGAAGGCGCAAAGCGCCGAACCGATGGCGCGAAGCGCCGAGCATGCTAAGGGGGTCCGGGGGCATGCCCCCCCGGAATTTTTTTTTAAAAAGGAAGCAAAATTGTGCAATCTGGTGCAATCTGAGCGAGTAAAGTGCTATTTTCAGGTGATACATTTTTCTTCTTTTTTTTTCTCTTCTTTTTTTTCTTCTTTTTTTGTTTTTTAATTTTTTGTCCCGCTGGGGAGGGGTGCAATTGCACCCATTGCACCCCCCCCCCCCCCCAGATCCGCCCCTGGTTGTAGGTTTGTGAAGTTTTTTATGACGAGTAGTGCAGATAGTCCCTGACGACCAACACAAACATTGTGGTATGGCAACAAGGTAACTAACATTGTTTTTGTCATCATTTTGGAGGAGCAAAAGTACGAATAATAATTGACGGGGATCCCTCTTCTGAACGTAATTTTTAGAATGCAATTCAGGGCCCCAAAGCGCATCAGAAGTTTGAGATAACACGTTATACTTGTGTGTGACGTCAAACATAACCTCGTGTAGGTACGAGAGAATTGAAAAGGACCATCACCAAGCTAAAGCATTCAAACAACAACAACAACAACAACAACAACAACAACATCAACAGCAGGTTTGTGCATTTTGGATATCGAACTGTACAGTAAACGCCCGTTTCACTCCGTTGCTATTCACTCTTACATAAAACAGGATAATTTGTCTTACTGGAGTCGATGTTATCGGTGTGGATAGTGACGTAGGAATCACGATCGTAACGGCTCTGCTCGTGCCAGAAGCCCAGCGCGTGGTTCAGCTCGTGCATGATCGTGCCTTTGCGCTCACACCCCGTGCCGATGGACAGTTCCTGGGCACCGCCGTGACGCCCGATCTTGCTGTGACAGCTGTCAGGATAGATAGTTCTGACTGTTAGTACTTTTGCATTTGAAAACGCGCACTACCTCCATGCATGAACATACCCCAACATTCAGCGCCCCTCTCACCATCCACATTCCTGTGACACCCATCTTGCTATGCCAGCTGTCAGGATGGAAGGTAGTGACTGTTAATGCTATTGCATTTCGGGAAAAACATGCACTGCCTCAATGCAGGAACATACACATCCACCCAGCACCCCACTCACCACCCACATTCCTGTGACGCCCATCTTGCTATGACAGCTGTCAGGATGGATAGTTCTGACTGTTACTGCGATTGCATTGGAAAACACGTACTGCCTCTATGCAGGAATATACTCCCAAAACCCAGCCCCCAAACCCACCATCCACATTCCTGTGACGCCCATCTTGCTGACAGCTGTCAGGATGGATTATTGTCTTTTTACCTGTTTGTTTGTTTGTTTGTTTGTTTCTTTGTTTCTTTGTTCGCTTGAGTACAATGTAACCGATAAAGGCAATTTTGAGAGTTGGCGTTATGCCCTTTGTGGGCTGATTATTGATCCATTGCGAGGCAGCTGTTGAAGTGGATATGAGCACTCTGGCTTAGTGACAAAGACACTATAAACACCAGGAAGCCTTACCCTGTGTTTTTCTGGATGTAGATATAATCATGCTGAGTTGTCCTCTCCACATAACGCACACAGTAGGTAGAGCCGTGCTTGGTGTTCGACTCGATCTCTCTCATCGCCTCTACGATGGTGGCGTGGGTACTCGAGGCTGAAAAATGTTTTTTGTAAGCGTTGTTTTACTTTGCTTTGATTGTTTTGATTGCTTGTTTGTTCGTTTGTTTTGTTTTGTTTTGTTTTGTTTTGTTTTGTTTTGTTTTCTTTCGTTTTCCTTTGTGTTTGTGTGTGTGTATTTTTTCTTTTGTTTTGCTTTGCTTGGACAAATGTGTATGTACGTAGGCGAACGCGTGTGGCGTTTGTGCATGCATACGTTCGTTCGTGCGTGCATACGTGCGTGCGTGCGTGCTTCCGTGGGTGCAGGGTTTCATTTACCAGTGCGCTTTGCGCCATTGGCGCATAACATCTCAAAATGTCCCATTGGAATTCCCTTCAGTGCGTCAAAGGGAGCACTGAGATTACGTACCACTGCGCCGACCCATGCACACTTTTCACGGGAGTACAGTGTTCGGAATGACCTAAGCAAAAACGTGCGCCAAGCTGAGGAACTTGCGAGTTTGTGAAATGCGCTGTGATTGGCTTTTAAAATGTAATTCATGAGTATTCAAGCAATCCTGCAAAGTATCTGCACTTGGGCGTTTACCTCTGTGAAAACTGCCAACAGAAGCGAAATCAATCGAAACCTGATACACTGGCAAATTCTCATATCATCATATGGAACCAAATAGCACTATTTTGCATCTTTTGACAAAAGTATTTTGGCACCGCCTAACCTGCTTTGTGCGTTTTGCCTTGGACTATGTAATGTCCCATCAACATTTGGTTGAGGGGGACAAATGTCCCATTGTCTTTTTCTTCCAGGCTAAACCCTGTGGGTGTATTAAAAATATATTTTGTATCTCCTAGACTGTCAGTGGTCATGCAGAGAGAAAATGTTCGGACTTACAGAAAACACGCCTGGGGTGTTGACGGTGGAATCTCAGTATTGAACACCAGGAAAAATGTAAAAGTCACCGGAATAAAACAATAAAGCCTCACTTTGAACTAAAACAAACTCCTCATAATGTGATTTGACAAATAACCTCTCTCTCTGTCTCTCTGTCTCTGTCTCTGTCTCTCTGTCTGTCTGTCTGTCTGTCTGTCTGTCTCTCTCTCTCTCTCTCTCTCTCTCTCTCTCTCTCTCTCTCTCTCTCTCTCTCTCTCTCTCTCTCTCTCTCTCTCTCTCTCTCTGCCATATGAGAAAAGAATGTTCATAATATCGAATGACCACTGACGGAAAGCAGAGCTGATCCTGTAGTAGACAATGCCGTTCGGCCAACGACTATTCAGGTTACGGATGGCATTGCGAAACTGGAGACAAAGAAAAAGACACACAAGCAATGTAAAACTGAATACTGAGGAACAAAGGGAAGTACGCGCTCTAAATATAAACTACAACAGTAAGTGTAAACTGAGAGTCATGTGATATCTCCTGCCATCTCTAACCACTTTCATCCTCTATTTTTTCATTGAATTGACTTAGGCCACAGCTGCTTTTTTTTTTCTTTTATTTTTTTCTCTCTCTCCTCTTCTTCTCTTTCTCTTTCTCCTCTTCACTCTCATCTCTCTTTCTTTTTACATTTAGTCAAGTTTTGACTAAATGTTTTAACGTAGAGGGGGGAATCGAGACGAGGGATGTGTGTGTGTGTGTGTGTGTGTCTGTCTGTCTGTCTGTCTGTCTGTCTGTGTGAGTGTGTAGAGCGATTCAGACCAAACTACTGGACCGATCTTTATGAAATTTGACCTGAGAGTTCCTGGGAATGATATCCCCGGACGTTTTTTTCTTTTTTTCCATAAATACCTTTTGATGACGTCATATCCGGCTTTTTGTAAAAGTTGAGGTGGCACTGTCACACCCTCATTTTTCAATCAAATTGATTGAAGGTTTGGCCCAGCAATCTTCGACGAAGGCCGGACTTCGGAATTGCATTTCAGCTTGGTGGCTTAAAAATCAATTAATGACTTTGGTCATTAAAAATCTGAAAATTGTAAAAAAAACTAATTCTTTTTAAAACGATCAAACTTTACGTTTATCTTATTCGTCATCATTTTCTGATTCCAAAAACATATAAATATGTTATATTCGGATTAAAAACAAGCTTTGAAAATTAAAAATATAAAAATTATTATTAAAATAAAATTTCCGAAATCGATTTAAAAACAATTTCATCTTATTCCTTGTGGGTTCCTGATTCCAAAAACATATAGATGTGATATGTTTGGATTAAAAACACGCTCAGAAAGTTAAAAAGAATAGAGATAAAGAAAAGCGTGCTATCCTTCTCAGCGCAACTACTACCCCGCTCTTCTTGTCAATTTCACTGCGTGTGCATCGAGCGGTGGACTGACGATGCTACGAGTATACGCTCTTGCTGTAAAAATGCAGTGAGTTCAGTTTCATTCTGTTAGTTCGACAGCTTGACTAAATGTTGTAATTTCGCCTTACGCGACTTGTTTTTCTTTTCTCTCTTTTTCTTTTCTTTTTTCTCTCTTCTTTATGTTTTGTTTTTTTTCATTTTTTTTTTCATTCTCTTTTTGCTTGTCCCGACGCTTGTTCCTTCTCCCAGTATGCTACCACGCCGCCCCGTCCCAGCACTCACTGCAACATCCACCCCTGAACTTCGCCACAGCTGCTTACAACAAACGAATAGGGCTTAAAAATATCGAAACGTTGACGGGGAACTCTTTGAAATTGGTGTGGAGGAGGGGGGGGGGGTGTCGAGACACAGAATTGTTGTTCGATCAGCATCTGCTCAGTTGCCGGAGGTACATAACTTATTAGATACTCGTGCCTCTTTCTAGTTATTTAATTGTGAATAAAATAAAAAAAATCTCCTCTGATGATGGAGTCGCTTCCACTTACCTTGGGAAGTTCGATGTCTCCCTCAAAGTAACCTGTTAACAAATAAATTAGAGTGGTTTTAGAAGTATGTTTGCGAATATGAGGTTATATAAAATGGAGGTTCTCACCACCAGGTGCTTTGTGGTCTTTTTTTTTTTTTTTTTTTTGACCTCAGTTGCATGTAGGATGCTTCAACCCATATTTTTTGCCCGATTTTTTAAAAATGTTTTGTAATTTTTTGTAATTTTTTTTTTAAGGCGGGGAGCATCCTTCTTCCTTGGTCTTTTTCTGTATAACATAATCAACTTTATATTATACAAAACATAAACTTCTGTCTAATGTTTAACTCTAATTCCAATAAAATACGTAAGTCTAACTTCTTCCCATACTTAAATTTTCCTATGGTCATTTTTGTTATCAAAATACAATAATTTATAAAGTAAATTTGATCGTTTTTTAAATTTTCATTCCAAAAACCAAATAATATATCTGTTTTATTCAAAGTTATATTATAATAAATTTGCTTAAAAATAAAGTCTTTACATAGTTTCCAAACGTTCCTCACCTCTTGACAATGAAAAAAGAAGTGCTCAAGTGTATCCAGTTCATTACAAACTTCACAATTATTAGTTTGACATAAACCCATCTTGTTTAGTAAAATATTCGTTGGGTAAATTCTGTGTAAAATTTTCCAATGAAGCAGACGCAGTCGTTCTTCTTTTGTACAATTAACAGCTAACAGCCAGTGTCTTGATTCCAGAACAACATTATGCTTTCTTTGCCAAAAAAAACAGGCGCTCGGAGTTTGTACCTCGAAATTAACCAAAACAGTTCTTATTTCCCTTGGTGTAATATTACCAATACGAGTCAAACCCTGCAACAGAACATATCGGTATGGCAATGCGTTAATCAGTTTTGTTTTAAGTGCTGTACATAACGCATTATACTCAAATTGTCTGGCTGGTTTATAAGCAACCTTTTGACATAATTCTTCAAATGAAATCATGTCACCGATTTCATTCATGACATCCTTCTTGTTGTCTAGCCAGGTTAACAATACTTGTCTCCAAAAGACCGATCTGCAGTTAACAACGCCAACCAGCTTCTTGGAGGATGCATTAGAGTCAAAACAGGACAAACCATTACCCAAACTTGAAAAAACATATCTAGGAGTGACAGACCAGTAATTGTCTGTAGAGTTCTGCAGACCAATAGCCCACGACATCATAAATGAGTTGTGCATATCCACAACATTTATCATATTTAATCCACCATCATCTTTTAATTTACACATAATTGTTCGTTTTACTTTTTCAAACGCCCGTGTATTTGAATATTTTTTCTTCCAAATAAACCTGAACAAAATGGAATTAATTTGATGTAAAACATGATAAGGCACTGCTAGAGACTGGAAGATATAAACGAACTGAGATATAAGAAAGGTTTTAACAATGCAAATTTTACCTTGTATACTTAAATTTCTTTTGGACCAATTAAAAATTATTTGTTGCATACGTTGAATTTTCTTAGACCAGTTGTCTTCAATTGATGACGCAGGTATATTGTTTGAAAAAACAATTCCAACGATTTTTACTTTCCGTTTCCATTTAAGACCAAAATATTGGTCAGTACAGTATTTGTTTGACCCAATCCACATGGCTTCAGTTTTATTTACATTCACTTCTAAATTGGAAACAGCTTTAAACATGTTTAAAATATGTAAAGCTCTTTCCAGATCTCTTTGATCATGTAAAAAAAGGGTGACATCATCGGCATATAAGAGCAGTTTTAGGACCCTCATTGGTGATACCTCAAAAGGTGACATGGGTAGCCGGATACCCTCAACATCTTCATCTGAACGAATCTTAATTGCTAACAATTCAAGGGCTATAATAAATGCCATCGGCGAGAATGGGCATCCTTGACGGATGCCTGATTCCACAGGGAAATGCTCAGATATCCACCCTGTATAATTAATACAACTTTGACTGTTATTCATGATAACCGAAGCCCATTTCTTAAAATTGTCTCCAAAACCAAACTTATCAAAAGCAAACAAAATAAAGTCTTTGGATATGCTATCAAAAGCGCGTCGAAAATCAACTGCCAATAAAACTCCAGGTTTATCCATTGTATTCATAATATCTATGGTGTCATCAATAAGTCTAATCATTGTGCTAATTTTCCTACCTTTCATAAAACCAACCTGATTTTCATGAATAATATCACCAATTACAGTTGAAAGTCTCCTTGCCAGACATTTTGCGAGGATCTTGTAATCTGTGTTAGTCAGAGATATGGGTCTCCAATTCCCGAGATCATCTCTGGGCAATTCTTTCCCTTTATGGATTAATGTCAAGACAGCTTGTTTTTGAGTGGTCGATAACTCGCCATTAGCAAAGGATGATATAAAGGAGGCGTGAACTACATCCCTAATCTTCAGCCAAAATACTTTATAAAAACAGGTAGTGAGGCCATCTAGACCTGGGGCTGAATCGTTATTTAATAGTTTTAGAGCAACTGTTAATTCCTCTTTGGTAATATCAGAATCTAGATTGCCTTTTTGGTCATTGGAGAGAAACGGTATATTCAAATCTTGTACAAATTCCTGTGCGCTCACTTCGTTAAATTCAGATGTTTTTCATATGCATCTTTAAAAAAACGTACCTGTTCTTTCATAATTTCTTGCTGTGTATTTACTACCCTTCCATTTTTTGTTTGCAACCGGTCCATAATTTTCATATTGGCTTTACTTTTTTTCCAAGTTCAAAAAATATTTGGTGTTCTTCTCCCCGTCTTCAATAAACTGGACACGGGAACGCACTTGGGCACTTTTGGCTTTTTCCAGTGACAGTACCTCAAGCTCTGATTTAATATTTTCTCTCTTTATCAAAAGTGTCTCATCCTGTGGTTTATTGGCTAATAGTGTATCAGATTCATCTAATTCCCTCTGAAGAGAAACAGTATGATGGACAAACAAACAAACAACCAACCAAACAAAAGCAAATACAAAAATATACATCAAACAAATGAAAGTTTGCTTACCTTCTGTAACTTCAGGGTCTTCGACAGTTTCTGGAAAAATCAATTAAAAAAGATTACAATCATGCATACGTGCGTGCGTGTGTGCGTGCGTGCGTGCGTATGTGTGTGTGTGTGTGTGTGTGTGTGTGTGTGTGTGTGTGTGTGCGTGCGTGCGTGCGTGCGTGCGTGCGTGTGTGCGTGCATGCGTGCGTGCGTGCGTGAGACTTTGTCCGTCTGTCTGTCTGTGTGCCTGTGCCAGTGTATGTGCGTGTATGCGTATATTTTCAAATCCTAAACTTTGGTATTTGTGTATTGTTGGTACTGACTTCAACATGAGTATAAAACACTACAAAAATGCAGCACATTTCTTGGAGACAAGAAATATTCGGCTTTGTTTCTTCACACAAAAATACAATTATGAAGTATATTTCTTCAAACCGATGTTTAAGGTCAAAACAATTCCAAGGAAATGTCATTCGGAAGATAAGTCAATCACCAAATCCATTTATTATTTTTTCAAAAACAAAATCACTTACCAAGCTCTTCAACTTCGATCTGCAACAAAAACAAAGAAGAGAAACGTGTGTACACGTTCAATGGTCATGTGGTACTTTCGGATAACATTGGAACATTAAAAACAACTCGCATAAGAATTTACTTTTTTGACGAAAAGAAGTACAGTGCAAACAATAGTTCGAGTTGTTGAGCTAGTTTTGTTTGTATGCATTTCTTGTCTTAATTTAATTAAATAAACTCAATAAAACAAGTAATTTTTAGTCATATAAATTAGTGTTTATACATATCAAAGGAGACATGTTCAACTACTCAAATATCTCGAAATGTAAAAATGGAATAAGTGACCCACAATTTGGATTCTCGTAAGGCTTATCCGAATAGTACATCCTGAACCAAGCTTTGTAGACGAAGAGGGTGGGTGCAGTGGCCTAGTGAATAAGACATCGGTCTCCTAATCGGAAGGTCGTGAGTTCAAATCCAGAGCGCGGCCTCCTGGTGGGTAAAGGGTGGAGATGTGTCCAATCTCCCAGGTCAACTTATGTGCCGACCGGCCAGTGCGTTATTCCCCTTCGTGTGTACACGCAAGCACAAGACCAAGTGCGCACGGAAAAGATCCTGTAATCCATGTCAGAGTTTGGTGGATTATAAAAACACGAAAATACCCCGCATGCTTCCCCCGAAAGCGGCGTATGGCTGTCTGAATGGTGGGATAAAAACGGTCATACACATAAAAGCCCTCTCGTGCAAAAACATGAGTGAGCGTGGGAGTTTCAGTCCATGAACGAAGAAGAAGAAGAAGAAGAAGAAGAAGAAGAAGAAGAAGAAGAAGAAGAAGAAGAAGAAGAAGAAGAAGAAGTATGCGAAGAGGACGAGTGCTTCGGCTAAACAAACAAAAAATTCTACCAAGCTCATGTGACAAGTGACCTTCTGCAAAAATTCGGCCAAGTTTAATCATTAGTAAACCTGTTCTAAATTTAAGATAAAAAAAATATAAATAAATATATAAATGAAAAGATAACAGAAATCATTTTAAACATTCTGCTGTTTAGAACCGGCAGCTTTACAAATAACGCAAATGTACATCAGTGATCATGTTCAAGTGAAACTTTGATAGTACAATCGTTTTTCTGTATGCACGCGAAGTCATGGATTTGCTTAGTGTAAACCCGAAACCCTGTGACGGGCTTAAAACTCTTTCTGGAAGATTGGGTCATTGCATAACTTCTTAACAAATACATGTAAAGATCATGAAATTGAATATGAAGTATTTCTGATATGTAGGTATACTATTCTGGAAGTTTCAAAGCAATCCTCCAGGTCATTCCTGCAATACAGAGCTTTTTGTTGTGGTACCCCTCCGAAGAACCTCCTGTTTATGACCGCTCATGCGATTGACAAATTCATCAGTAGGAATGGTGTAACCCAAGACATACGCATAATAGCCATAACAAAAATAACCTGTTTAGCATAAATACTTATTTTGACTATCTCTCCATATTTAAAAGTAAGCGAGTTGTGCATATTCTAAATTTGTGTCAATTTTTTGTAACTGTTCTCGTACAATTTGGTCGGGTCGATTTTCGGGGTACCGTTATTTGAGTGGCGGTCACGTGACCACTGAAAAAAAATTGTAATCCGAAAAGTGTGTCAGATAGCCAAGTTAAGTGCCTTTAACATCATAGAAAGTTTGAATGAAACGGCAGGGGGATTACTTGTTTCATAGAGTGCGTGAGGGAAAGGCCAGCACACGACCCGTCAGTATAACAACAACATGCAGCCATGCACGACATTCAAAACTGAATAACTGCCAATAAAAAGAAAATTGAGTAAAGAATAGTATCTTATTTGGGTAGCATGAACAAAGTCACTCCTGCTCTCACAAACAAATTCTTCTGTGCCTTCTGTCAAACAATGTATCAAATGTATCTTATTTTGCTTTTAAATAATTTGTTCATGGCTAAATTACAAATGTGTAAATAGACATCCTGCCATGTAAAACTAAAAATGTAAAACCAGAAGTGACCTAGTGTTTAACTGTATAGCCTGTGCTTCTTGTTACACACAAAACTGTGTTTAACTGTATAGCCTGTGCTCCTTGTTACACACAAAACTGTGTTTAACTGTATAGCCTGTGCTCCTTGCTACACACAAAACTGTGTTTAACTGTATAGCCTGTGCTCCTTGCTACACACAAAACTGTGTTTAACTGTATAGCCTGTGCTCCTTGCTACACACAAAACTGTGTTTAACTGTATAGCCTGTGCTCCTTGTTACACACAAAACTGTGTTTAACTGTATAGCCTGTGCTTCTTGTTACACACAAAACTGTGTTTAACTGTATAGCCTGCGCTCCTTGTTACACACAAAACTGTGTTTAACTGTATAGCCTGTGCTCCTTGTTACACACAAAACTGTGTTTAACTGTATAGCCTGTGCTCCTTGCTACACACAAAACTGTGTTTAACTGTATAGCCTGTGATCCTTGTTACACACAAAACTGTGTTTAACTGTATAGCCTGTGATCCTTGTTACATACAAAACTGTGTTTAACTGTATAGCCTGTGCTCCTTGCTACACACAAAACTGTGTTGGCATGCACGTACACATATGTTAATAAAATGTGCACACAAAAACGTAACTTTTTTTTTATTACAAAACCCCCTGCTTTTATACACGTAAACGTACCTGCGGTTCGGGTTCCGGCCGGCCAGCCACCAGCCCGAGGAAGGTGAGCAGTAGGCAAAGTTTCATGATTGCTAAACAAGACGAAAAAGCAGCAACAAAGTGAAATCACTCTCTCGCCACAATAGATCTTACCGTCCTGCCCCTAAGCCGCAAAAAGTAACTCGGCTGGCTGCACGACTTTTTTAAATATATAAGACGTAGCTCGGCCCTTATCTTCTAGAGTACAAAAAATACAAGAAAGGTTTGTTTATGGAACGTTTAAATGCAGACAAAACAAAAATATTCACGAGAAGGTTGAACTCATGGTTTTTGTAATGGACAGACATGCAAATAATTAAAAGGCCCATAAAAAAAACTCAGCTGAGTAGGCGTTCATTAGACTTCTACATAAAGATGGCGAGAGTCGAATTTAACGCCTACTCAGATGGAGAGGTTTAAGTTAACGCATAGTCCGTTCTTTTATATGTATCATAATTATTTTATGTCTTTCCAAAACCATTAGGTAGAGGTACACGTGAATATTTTCTTTTGTCAATAACTAAACGTTTTATTAACTTTCCTTTCTTGTTTCGTTTTTTTTATTCTAGATTTTGGAACGTAAGCAGTTTATCTGTTTTAGATTTCTTATCTCCTAGGTTAGATTAGTGCAGAGGTCGGAGCCTTCCATGATCAACTATTTTGTAAGAATAGTTCATGCACACTCGTACAGTTATGTGTGTGGCAGTTGTCAATAGTAGTAACATTATAAGATGTTTGATGGGTTGTTGACAGACCAGCTTTTTTGTCGGTCCGAGGGGGAGCATATCGTCTTTTGTTTCATATTTATTGACCAAGGCCAAAGGCCGCGGTCAATTAATATGAAACAAAAGTCAATAAAAATTATGCCCCCCGAGGACCGACAAAAAAGCTGGTCTGACAACAAACCACCAAACATCGTTTTTGTCATCATTTTGGTAGTGAGAAAATAAGTGCCAAATCAACACGGGGAGCCATGCTTTGAAACACGAGTTCCGTTTTGATAACACATGGTTTGGGGCCCCAGCACGTTGTTGCAATCAAAGCTGGCGTGTGAAAGCAACTTTCTGTGTTTTGAGTTCATAAAATGTTGGGATAAATATGTAAGGTTTGAGGATGCACAGTTCTGTAGGTTCCTCTCAGTATTCCACCCCCTCGGTTTTCAGTTGTAAGCTTTGTGATCGAATGTGGAAGCTACGTTGGGTCAAAGGTCACAGAAGATTTGCGTCGTGCAGCGAAGGAAAGAATCGCGATCTTGTTTCCGACTCATTGCCTCTGTGTTTTTCATTAGACCTGTCATTCTGCTTGCTCGGCTTTGTTAGATGTTTGCATATCTTGTTGCTATGTTCTTTGCATTTATTATTATTTTTTATTTGCGCTTCGTTTATCGATACAACGTCTTGTGCACGGGTCAAAATGTGTGTGTCAGGGGTCAATTGGTTTGACTTGAACTTGTCGACCGGTTCGTGTTTCTCCGAACGTCTGTGTATCGAAACACAGATACACGCACTCCATGACTTTGTAAGAAGACAAAACATATCGCTAGGTTTCATTTGTTTGTGATGAATTTATGACCGTTCATGAAGTAGTTTTGTTTTTTGTTTATTTTTGCCAGTTTGCCAGTTCATTTTTGGAACTTTGCAAAGCCGGCAGTGTCGTGTCGTCTGTTTAGGTCTGGGGAAACGCCAATGAAAAGAACCGAAGAATCCCCGAGCGTTTCTATTGGGTTTGCTTTTGATTATTCATGTATAACCTGCTTCCTGCAACTATGGTAACCGGGGATTTATTGCCTGGGGAACATGAGATTTATTTGTTCTGTGATATATTGTATGCTATGATTTTTTGCAATGATGTTTAGCCATAGTCCGTTATACGCGTAGGTGTGCGAGAATATGTAAGCGCAGTGCTTTAAAGATGTCCATGTGGGAATGTGTAAGTGGGCGTAGTCGAATGTCCATGCGGGAATGTGTAAGTGGAGCATATAAGAATGCCCATGTGTGAATGTGTAAGTGGAGCGTATAAGAATGTGTAAGTGGAGCGTGGTCGAATGTCCATGTGTGAATGGGTAAGTTGAGCGTATAAGAATGTCCATGTGTGCGATGTGTAAGTGAGACATGGATGTGTTCATGACTGAATGCGTAAGCACAATGCAAGGAATGGCCAGAAAGGTATGTGGGAGGTGTGTTTATAACCTGCCCTGTTATATAGTGCTATATGTCTTATGTAAAAACAATGTCCTGTTTCAGTGTATTATTGTTATGTACCACGCCTGAATTTCTCTATGAGATAACAAAGTATTCTTATTCTTATTCTTATTCTTATTCTTATTTCCCAGGTGCTTGTGAATGAAAACTCGTGAAAATGATGACAAGTATGTTTGTTTCTTTCTTTGTTATGTTTGTTTGCTTGTTTGTTTGTTTGTCTGTGTGTCTGTTTGGTTGGTTGGTTTGTTTGTTTGGTTGTTTGTTTATGTGGGTTTTTTTTGTGGCTTGTTCGTAGGTGTTTAATTGTTTTTTTAGGGCAGGCTTTTTTGGGGGGAACAGTTGTTTTGTTCAGTATGTAGAGATTTCACTGAAGTAAACATGCTCTATAAATTATGGCATTCGAGTTCGTGCCTTACCTTCACGAAGCAACACTTCTGCATCCCGTCAAAACGGCTGGACCGGAAATATTACGCCAGGGCCCACTGCACACCGGCTGTGTCAGATTCCAATACCCCTCAGACAGGCTTCCGATGTGATTGTCTCCACAAAAGAGCCTTTTAACTGACATGGCCTTTGGAAATAGTGTATCATCATAATGTTTATGCTTTGCATCGATGTTAATGAGCTAAGTTTTTTAACTGAAAGGCGGTTCTATGAGTTGAATTTCATTTTTCTTTGCATTACCTGCGGATTGTTGTTGCTGCAGACAGTACAAAGAGTGTCACTTGCATTGAATACTTTGCTTTGATTATGAAGGACAAACTGGAGACAGCTTTGTATCCGAGTGTGTGTGTGTGTGTGTGTGTGTGTGTGTGTTGGTGTGTGTGTGTGTGTTGGTGTGTGTGTGTGTGTGTTGGTGTGTGTGTGTGTGTGTTGGTGTGTTGGTGTGTGTGTGTGTTGGTGTGTGTGTGTGTGTGTTGGTGTGTTGGTGTGTGTGTGTGTTGGTGTGTGTGTGTGTGTTGGTGTGTATGTGTGTGTTGGTGTGTGTGTGTGTGTGTTGGTGTGTTGGTGTGTGTGTGTGTTGGTGTGTGTGTGTGTGTGTGTGTGTGTGTGTGTGTGTTGGTGTGTGTCTGTGTGTGTGTTGTTGTTGTTTTTTGTTTGTTGTTTCAAATCGGTAGCGGAGAAAAGAAAACGAAAACTTATTAGATTAATAATGCTGACAGAACGTGCTGTGTCTTCAAACAAACACAGAATGCAAACCACCGACACTGTGTTTAAATCTCTTGTAAGAAATCAAGATAACTGAATATTTATAAAAGTCCAACAACTCTCTGATTCACATGTCCTATTAATTTGTGTCAAGGATTTTTACTCGATTCTTTACTTGCTTCTAGTTTGGACTCGGCTGTATTTTGTGCTCGCTTTCGGTGTCTAAGATCGGGGTGTAAACTCTCATACACAACGCACACCTCAGCTACACACTCAAGAAAATCTCCAATCAGGCGAGAATAACCCAACAGACAGTCTTATTTTAACGGTTTCATCACCACGGGACTCTCTCCAACTGACACATCACGGAAAGTATTCCTGTAATTAACAACTCCACACAAGGTTACACAAATCCACACCTTCTGATATTGTGTGGAAAAGGGATGGTTTGTATCAGTTATATTTATATTTGCTTAAAACCTCATCATATAGAGCCACCTGGTTGCTTCGCGAAGACTTCTTGAAGTCTTTTAATAGTAAATTCAGTGCCAAAGCTTCGCGCAGCTAAATTCGTGAAGTAGACTTCGCAGAGTCGAATTCGCGCAATGAATATAAGGCTTTTCACAAATATTTATTTTGGAGCGGTACCACCAGTTGTAAGAAAACATCTTTACACAAGTTAGATCATGAACGATTGATATCATAATTAGTCCAGGCATATTAGAGAACAACGTTGAAGTGACAATGACTAGGTTTAAAATGTCCCTTATCAGAAAGTTCAACCTCAGTCCTTTGATGTTGATTAAACACATTTTCATATAAAGTTGGCGCTTCATACGGAAACATGGCTTTGAAATTGACCCAAATCCTTCTTTGGGCTCTCTAAATGTCGTTTGGGGGTATGGTTGTAAAATGGTATCTACTGGTCACCCCAATGTATAAACTGAAAACTCTTTCTGCACCAGAACACGCAGAAAGGATTGTATCTGCCTGATGTCTGATGCTTTTCAAAATCCCCAACCACTAACACCTTCAAAACGGACTTTAACTGACACTGTTGTTTTTCCCTATATAATCCTTACTATTTTTCCGAGACGTCGTCGTGTTGTGTATTTAGCTTGCCACAACCTCATACATGGTCCTAAAAGTTAAAGTTGAAGAAAATACTAAAGATAAATGAAAAAGCTGACGCAGTGTCATTCGCACCGTGAATCCCCCCATGGGAACATACTAAAGTCTGGTTCCAAGTAGGCTCAATTTCCTTCTATTTCTTTGTATTTCTGCCTCGTAGGGGTAGGGGTGTTCAAACCAAAGGCACCTTTAAACCAAAATTCAAATCACACATCTTACAATACTAAGACACTCAGCAGTAAAAGGGTGTCTGCTGGTAAAAAATTCCAAACAATCCTAAAAGTACTTCACTACTAAAAGTGCTTTTAAAAAGAGCCGTTATTTTTCCCTCTATATTCAGTATTGTGTTTTCTGCGAACATGTAGTCTATTTAGATGGTTGTCGTGTGCACTTGAGTTGCTAAAGCGTTTTCAGTTGGGCATATGTCGAAAAGCAAAGAATTAGCCCTTTGAAAACCATCAGAACTGTCACACAAAAATAACATTTACCTATCTCACCAACTGACCAAACATAGGGCTTTTCCTTATGTATTATGTATTGTCGTGTTTTTTGTAGCATACTTGTGAAAACAGCCACCACTGTTGTAAATGATACTTTAAAGAGCATTATTTCATTTTTACAGTTGAAGGACAACCTGGACTGCCGTATATTACAGCTGTTTTACAATCAGCCAAAATGTTCTTAACAAACGTATGTTAAGAACAACTCCCATAGTGAAATTGAAGGAAAACAAATTGAAAATCCCCCTGCCATAGAGGAGCTAAAGAATCAACAATAAACGACTGCATGGATAGCTTGATGCACGAATGCATTGCGGACATGTTTGTCTCCAACCAAGAGAAAGTTCCAAAAAATCCCTTTTGTGCTTCTTATTATACAGTGACGTCAAAGACAGCCTTTTCTGCTGTTCATACATTCAGGGGTTATGGTTACACTAAACGACGTAGTTGTAGCCATACTGCCATCCAGATTTATTTTTTCCTTGCGAGCAGTCACAGGGTGTTTGTGCTGTCTGCCAACCGTTAGATGACCCCGCCCAAGTCTGTTAAGGGGCCGTTTGACCGTTATAGAACGCGTCTTTTTGATTTTTTGGCACAGTTGGAAACGGTTGATTTTTATCCCTACCATTGTTTCCAAACATTATATAGGAATGTTTTGTGAACAACGGATAATAGCCGCTACTCGCATGTGTAGCAAAAGTGAGCGTACATACTCACCCTGGTCGTCCAGCCGTTGTCCGTTGCCCGTCTTTATCTGTCTGTACTGAACATTACCTTTGGATATTTCTCCAACGCTATGAAGTGAAGAAACACCAAATGTTGCAAAATGTTGTATGACCCCAAGAGCTCAAAAAAGATACTTGAGAACCTTGACCTTACCTTAAGGTCAAGGTCACAGGGAGAATGAATGTGGTCTAAAAACTGCAAAATTTCACATTGTGCCAGTTTTCTGGAAAACAAATTAAAAACAGCGGGCTTAGTTTTGTATGGTATACAAGAAAAAGAAAGCCTTATCTTCTGATACCATTTTGGTTGACCTCGCTTCAATGTCAAGGTCAGAGGAGCCCTTCAAAGTTGAATTGTAGACATATTTTGATGTGAGCTTGCCCCTTTAACTTTACTATGGACGATATCTCTTACAAACTTAAACACTGAGTGGGCCTTTGTTAGAATTTCATAGTGATCCACATCTGGCCACATGTCGTCAGTGTCAAGGTCACATTGACCCCTATCAAAAATGTGACCAAGACGGGTAAAGAAATCACTATTTAAAAGTGACCATGTGTCTTGATAAAAAGTGTTAAAAATCACCATTATCCTTTGTATAATTATGTTGAATTACTGGTCTTATGTTCAGTGACCTTGGCCCTTGACTTTGGGTCAAGGTCATATGTATTTTCGAAAGAGAAATGTGTAAAACAATTTGTATCGAATGATATGCTATTGACAGTTTCAATTGTTTGACCTTGAATTTCGAGGTCACATAAAGGTGAAAGTCATGTAAAGGATACAGTTAGCATGTTTCAATGTATATTGTATGAACCAACTGTAAGACAAGTCCTACGGGCCTAACGCTTTCTTGCATTGAAATGCCTTTTCTCTTTTGCCTTCTTCTACGGTACCCCTTGGTTATAGAGGATCCAGCTCTGTATACTTGGTTTTACTAAGTGCCTGTCTATAACAGCGAAGGGTGAATGTCGTAAACCAACTCACTGCGCACAACTTGCTTCAAGGTCAAGGTCACAGGGGACATAAAATAATGTTGTTCAAAAACAGTAAATTTTCACATTTTCACAATTTTCTCCCACGTTATTGAGAATGACGACCTTAGCTACAAGTGTTATTTAGGTCAAAGCAAGCCCTATCTATTGATACCAGTTTGGTTGACCTTGCTTCAAGGTCAAGGTCACAGGGGACCTTCAAAGTTGGATTGTATACATGTTTTGAAGTGACCTTGACCCTGAACTATGAAAAAAAATCTTTCAAACTTCATAATTGTGTGGGGCACATGTTATATACTGATATTGAGCCACATTTAGTCACATATCATCAAGGTCAAGGTCACTTTGCCCCTTATGAAATGTGACTGAAACGGGCAATTGAATCACTAAAAGTGACAATGTCTCTTTGTAGAAAGTGCCAATAAGTATGTTTATGCTTCCTATGTCTTGAATTGATAGCCTTGTGATGTGTGACCTTTGATGATCTTGACCTTGGCCAAAGGTCATGTGTAATTTGGTAGGAAAAATCTGTAAACCAGTTCTAATAGTGTACAATGTCCTTGCCAGCTTCAGTTGTTAGACCTTCACCTTCAAGGTCACCTGAAGGTCAAGGTCACTTTAAGACAAAGGCCAAGCATGAGAGTCGCATGGGCTTTGCTTTGTTAAGATTTTTTACCAAGAGACATGGATTTCTTTACCCGGCTTGGTCACATTTTTCATAGGGGTCAATGTGACCTTGACCCTAACGATATGTGACCAGATGTGGCTCACTATGAAATTCTAACAAACGCCCCACTCAGTGTTTAAGTTTGTAAGAGATATCGTCCATAGTAAAGTTAAAGGGGCAAGCTCACATCAAAATATGTCTACAATTCAACTTTGAAGGGCTCCTCTGACCTTGACATTGAAGCGAGGTCAACCAAAATGGTATCAGAAGATAAGGCTTTCTTTTTCTTGTATACCATACAAAACTAAGCCCGCTGTTTTTAATTTGTTTTCCAGAAAACTGGCACAATGTGAAATTTTGCAGTTTTTAGACCACATTCATTCTCCCTGTGACCTTGACCTTAAGGTAAGGTCAAGGTTCTCAAGTATCTTTTTTGAGCTCTTGGGGTCATACAACATTTTGCAACATTTGGTGTTTCTTCACTTCATAGCGTTGGAGAAATATCCAAAGGTAATGTTCAGTACAGACAGATAAAGACGGGCAACGGACAACGGCTGGACGACCAGGGTGAGTATGTACGCTCACTTTTGCTACACATGCGAGTAGCGGCTATTATCCGTTGTTCACAAAACATTCCTATATAATGTTTGGAAACAATGGTAGGGATAAAAATCAACCGTTTCCAACTGTGCCAAAAAATCAAAAAGACGCGTTCTATAACGGTCAAACGGCCCCTTAACAGACTTGGGCGGGGTCATCTAACGGTTGGCAGACAGCACAAACACCCTGTGACTGCTCGCAAGGAAAAAATAAATCTGGATGGCAGTATGGCTACAACTACGTCGTTTAGTGTAACCATAACCCCTGAATGTATGAACAGCAGAAAAGGCTGTCTTTGACGTCACTGTATAATAAGAAGCACAAAAGGGATTTTTTGGAACTTTCTCTTGGTTGGAGACAAACATGTCCGCAATGCATTCGTGCATCAAGCTATCCATGCAGTCGTTTATTGTTGATTCTTTAGCTCCTCTATGGCAGGGGGATTTTCAATTTGTTTTCCTTCAATTTCACTATGGGAGTTGTTCTTAACATACGTTTGTTAAGAACATTTTGGCTGATTGTAAAACAGCTGTAATATACGGCAGTCCAGGTTGTCCTTCAACTGTAAAAATGAAATAATGCTCTTTAAAGTATCATTTACAACAGTGGTGGCTGTTTTCACAAGTATGCTACAAAAAACACGACAATACATAATACATAAGGAAAAGCCCTATGTTTGGTCAGTTGGTGAGATAGGTAAATGTTATTTTTGTGTGACAGTTCTGATGGTTTTCAAAGGGCTAATTCTTTGCTTTTCGACATATGCCCAACTGAAAACGCTTTAGCAACTCAAGTGCACACGACAACCATCTAAATAGACTACATGTTCGCAGAAAACACAATACTGAATATAGAGGGAAAAATAACGGCTCTTTTTAAAAGCACTTTTAGTAGTGAAGTACTTTTAGGATTGTTTGGAATTTTTTACCAGCAGACACCCTTTTACTGCTGAGTGTCTTAGTATTGTAAGATGTGTGATTTGAATTTTGGTTTAAAGGTGCCTTTGGTTTGAACACCCCTACCCCTACGAGGCAGAAATACAAAGAAATAGAAGGAAATTGAGCCTATTTGGAACCAGACTTTAGTATGTTCCCATGGGGGGATTCACGGTGCGAATGACACTGCGTCAGCTTTTTCATTTATCTTTAGTATTTTCTTCAACTTTAACTTTTAGGACCATGTATGAGGTTGTGGCAAGCTAAATACACAACACGACGACGTCTCGGAAAAATAGTAAGGATTATATAGGGAAAAACAACAGTGTCAGTTAAAGTCCGTTTTGAAGGTGTTAGTGGTTGGGGATTTTGAAAAGCATCAGACATCAGGCAGATACAATCCTTTCTGCGTGTTCTGGTGCAGAAAGAGTTTTCAGTTTATACATTGGGGTGACCAGTAGATACCATTTTACAACCATACCCCCAAACGACATTTACAGAGCCCAAAGAAGGATTTGGGTCAATTTCAAAGCCATTTTTCCGTATGAAGCGCCAACTTTATATGAAAATGTGTTTAATAAACATCAAAGGACTGAGGTTGAACTTTCTGATAAGGGACATTTTAAACCTAGTCATTGTCACTTCAACGTTCCCTTCACTAAAGTGGCTAAGATGCCTGGACTAAATGCCTTGTGCCGTTTCTGAAATAAGCATTTCTATTTTTTAAAGTACACATTTGATTACTGTAGAAGCTAAATCAGTTCTCAGAAAAATAAAACTTGCTTACACACACACACACACACACACACACACACACACACACACACTCACACACACACACACACACACACACACACACTCACACACACACACACACACACACACACACACACACACACACACACACACACACACACTTGTACATTCACGACACGAGGGAGTGTATGTATTTATTAGAAATAAGTTTTCACAAAAACAGAAATTCATGAAAGTTTTTATTCTACTTTTTTTCAAATACAACGGACAACTTGAGCGTGCGTGTTTGCGTAAATATATGAACGAACGGACTTAGGTGTTTTTCTTTTACTTCCCTTTTCGGTGGATTTTTCCGTGTTTCGCTTGCTATACTAGTTGTAATTTTCGCTTTTGGACGTCGTATACTTGACACAAGCTTGTTGCCGTCCCTCTGCTGTTTCCATGGCAACGCTTTACAAACAGCGGTCATGATAGAAGTTAAAATCGTCAATTGCGATGTCGCCGAGATCACCATAAGACATGGATGCCTGAAGGACAATCTGCAGAAGACAAGAAAGGTTTATAGGAGAGGGACACACAATTTATTTTTGATTGCGGCTGAAATTAAAATTCCTCATAAAGACAATGTGCTTAGACACATAATCTCTCTCTCTCTCTCTCTCTCTCTCTCTCTCTCTCTCTCTCTCTCTCTCTCTCTCTCTCTCTCTCTCTCTCTCTCTCTCTTGTTAACCCTCCTGAACAGTGTGTGTGTGTGTGTGTGTGTGTGTGTGTGTGTGTGTGTGTGTGTGTGTGTGTGTGTGTGTGTGTGACGGAGTGAGTGAGTTTGTGTTACTGTTTGTTGATTTCTTACGGGAGCCTTGAAGGCTTCGCCTCTTGTTACGCATTTGTGGTTGATGAATTAAGAGGGTCAACATATCAAAAGTGACCCTAAACCTTGGACTTTTCCTTTGAGGATTCGACTCGCCATGTCAGACCTGACCAGGCTGTCAAATGCGATAAGGCCACCCCTCCGCACAGGAACAAGTCAGACCATTGATTTGTGGTTCGTGTAGCTCATTTGGTTAAATAGAGCACTAAACTTGTGATCCGCGGGTACCATGTTCCTATATATGGGGCTGGTCGGACATGGGTCAATTGTATGTGCAGAGAATGTATTCATGTCTGTCCCCCGTGTCATTTCTGTAGTACGTAAAAGACCTCATTCGTTCCGCCCTAAGTTCAGGTGGCTGATTACACCTAGACAGGCACACAACGCCCTAAGTTCAGGTGGCTGATTACACCTAGACAGGCACACAACGCCCTAAGTTCAGGTGGCTGATTACACCTAGACAGGCACACAACGCCCTAAGTTCAGGTGGCTGATTACACCCAGACAGGCACACAACGCCCTAAGTTCAGGTGGCTGATTACACCTAGACAGCCACACAACGCCCTAAGTTCAGGTGGCTGATTACACCTAGACAGGCACACAACGCCCTAAGTTCAGGTGGCTGATTACACCCAGACAGGCACACAACGCCCAAAGTTCAGGTGGCTGATTACACCTAGACAGGCACACAACGCCCTAAGTTCAGGTGGCTGATTACACCTAGACAGGCACACAACGCCCAAAGTTCAGGTGGCTGATTACACCTAGACAGGCACACAACGCCCTAAGTTCAGGTGGCTGATTACACCTAGACAGCCACACAACGCCCTAAGTTCAGGTGGCTGATTACACCTAGACAGGCACACAACGCCCTAAGTTCAGGTGGCTGATTACACCTAGACAGGCACACAACGCCCTAAGTTAAGGTGGCTGATTACACCTAGACAGCCACACAACGCCCTAAGTTCAGGTGGCTGATTACACCTAGACAGGCACACAACGCCCTAAGTTCAGGTGGCTGATTACACCTAGACAGGCACACAACGCCCTAAGTTCAGGTGGCTGATTACACCTAGACAGGCACACAACGCCCTAAAGTTCAGGTTGCTGATTACACCTAGACAGGCACACAACGCCCTAAGTTCAGGTGGCTGATTACACCCAGACAGGCACACAACGCCCTAAGTTCAGGTGGCTGATTACACCTAGACAGGCACACAACGCCCTAAGTTCAGGTGGCTGATTACACCTAGACAGGCACACAACGCCCTAAGTTCAGGTGGCTGATTACACCTAGACAGGCACACAACGCCCTAAGTTCAGGTGGCTGATTACACCTAGACAGGCACACAACGCCCTAAAGTTCAGGTGGCTGATTACACCTAGACAGGCACACAACGCCCTAAAGTTCAGGTGGCTGATTACACCTAGACAGGCACACAACGCCCTAAGTTCAGGTGGCTGATTACACCTAGACAGCCACACAACGCCGTAAGTTCAGGTGGCTGATTACACCTAGACAGCCACACAACGCCCTAAGTTCAGGTGGCTGATTACACCTAGACAGGCACACAACGCCCTAAGTTCAGGTGGCTGATTACACCTAGACAGCCACACAACGCCGTAAGTTCAGGTGGCTGATTACACCTAGACAGCCACACAACGCCGTAAGTTCAGGTGGCTGATTACACCTAGACAGCCACACAACGCCGTAAGTTCAGGTG
>NC_090246.1:101371394-101381394 GCF_037325665.1 Littorina saxatilis | reverse complement strand
GCTTTTCATTTTGGTGTAAAAATCAAGAGGATCAAGAAACATGCCTGTCCATAACTTGTGCTTTCGTGTCAGCTGTGGCCGGTTTGTGTCAACCTACCTGAGCTTCATGGCACAGCGTGCAAGCCACGCTGTCAACATGCGTGTCCAAGTGATACGCGCTAGGGGCAGACTGGACATTCTTTGGTTTGTGTTTGTGGCAAGCTACTTTCTGTGCTGTGGCGACGTTGAAATGAACCCAGGACCTACCACAGACGCTACAAATGTTGCTGGCCCGGATAAGCATAACGAAGGAAAAGGTGACACAACAAACGAATCAAACCAGTACCGACAACCTGAAACTGTGAGTAAACAAACTACGCCGGTACCTACTGCCATCGAAACTTGCATAGCTCCTGACATGGCAGCACAAATCTTGAAAGCCATTCAGCAACAAGGAGAAAAGTTTGAGAGTCTGGAAACCAATATGCATCACATACAGACAGACTTGAGTTCTATCAAGACAGATATTGGAGTCGTGAAAAGCAAATGTGATGCAATAGACAAAAGGTGTGACAAGCTGGAGTCGAACTACCAGACACTGACAACGGCAGTTCACTCAAACAAAGATGATGTGGAATATCTGTTCAATTCCAATCAGGAAAACAAAGAAATTATCGCCGACTTTTCTTCTGCTATGAGTAGCGTGCAAGATGAGATGAGCAAACTTCATACAGAAATAGAGAGACTTGAAGAGTTTTCACGGCGTGATAATTTGCGTCTGTATGGGGTGCCCGAAAGAGAGGAACATGAGAACTACGATGCCTGTGCCAAAGCTGTGGCAGATGTACTGAACAGTGTGGAAGGACAAAAGAAGTGGACTCCAGACGACATAGCGCGTGCACACAGAGTGGGGGAAAGCGGAGATGGCCAGCCCAAACCGATGATCGTCAAGTTCTGTGGTTGGAAAGACAAAATGTCTATCCTAACCAACAAACAATACAGAGACAGTCTCTTCAAGAAGGGAGTGAGGGCTGTGAACGACTTGACGAGAAACCAGGCCAAGATTGTCGCTGAAGCCAAAAGAGAGGGAAACGTGGCTTTTTTCAAAAGAAGAAAGCTTGTTGTGCAACCGAGAGAAGGTCAAAGACTCTACGCCGATGCTGCTGCAGACGAACCAAGGGAGCCAACCACGCAGAGACAGCCAGCCGAGCGACAAGCCGACCATAACAACAGGGGCAAAGGTCAACGCCAATGGCAGCCAAGAGGGAGACACGGGGATTCCCCTGTTCGGGAGCAGTCCACTGACAGATCACAGCGTTTTGCACGTGACGAGCGTCGTGACAGCCGTGGCACTGGGTCACAGCAGTCTGGACTTCACCGCTTTTGGGGTGAAGGTGAGAGGTCACAACGCTCTCACAACAACAGCCAAGGATTAAGCAGTAATGTGCGGCGCTCAGAAAGAAACAAGAAATAGGACAAACCCGACCATCCTGGTAATGTAAAGTTTCTAGCGTACAATGTAGAAAATTTATATAACAAATTAAACTTCCTGATTTATCTTTTATTAGCTACGTGTGTTCTTTCGACATAGTCTGCTTGACAGAGACATTTGTGAACAGTGACTTTGATTTTAGTACTATTTTTACTGACTTTGCCAAATTTGTCGCGCCTGCGAAGAAACTTTCTCGGCGAGGTAGGCACTCAGGCGGAGTCGTACTTTTAATAAGAAAATCCATGTCGTGCTTTGTTTCGGAAGTCAGTACCGACATTGACAATACTGTTGCTCTAAGAATAAACAAGACAGCTTTCGGCACTGAAAAAGATGTGTTGCTGGTAGCCTCATATGTCGTGCCTATTAACGGAGAGAGAGAGAGAGAGAGAGAGAGAGAGAGAGAGAGAGAGAGAGAGAGAGAGAGAGAGAGAGAGAGAGAGAGAGAGAGAGAGAGAGAGAGAGACTCAGACTCAGAACTTTATTACAAAAGGATAAAGGTTTTAGGCAAAGCCTATTCTTCCAACATGTCCTTTTATACAACACATAAAGACAGACGGACATAAAAAATAAAAATTCAATCATATAAGATACAGAATTACATTGTATGGATTGCAACACAATGTGCATTTAAGGAATTATATAGGGAGAACTCAAAAATTACAAAATTACATTGACACAGTTAAACCTTTCATTTTGAGAATTAAGTTGCTCAAATCAGCTACACATCCGTTAACACTAGTACAAAATGTTCAACAAAATAACAATCAAACAAGACATTTCATTCACGAATGATGTGTGAACGTGACTGTCTCTTAAACATTTTCACTGAAGTTGCATTTCTTATCTGTTGGGGGAAGGAGTTCCAGAGAAACGCTCCCGAGAAGGCTAAGCTCGATTTATAGAGGTCTATGCGAGGTATAGGAGGGATGATTTTTTGGGACCCATATCTTTTTGTGGCATGTTTGAAATGTGATTGCAAATATTTAGGACAGTCGTCATTTCGAATTTTATACATGAACACAGCCTTGTTTAACGAGAGAGAGAGAGCGAGAGAGGGGGGGGGGAGAAAGGTAGGGAGAGAAATTCTGATTCGATAGCAGCTTGTGCACCGTGTGTCGGAATCAGAAATTCACACAGACAGACAGATACACAGACAGACAGACAGACAGACAGACTGACGGAGAGAGACAGAGACAGACAGAGCTAGACAGAGACAGACATTATATTCGGGAAGGAGAGAGAGAGGGGGGGGGCAGAAAGAGAGGGGGAGAGAGAACGATTATATGTAGCGAGAAAGAGAGCAGTCAGACATAGACCGGCGAGTCAAACCCAGGGAGAAAGAGTCCGATATCGGGAGAGAGACAAAGGGAGATAAAGATATGGGAACAGAGATACAGAAATAGTGCCAAACACACACAGGGGGAGACAGAAAGATGCCGATAGAAACAGACTGACTTGACAGACAGACAGACAGACAGACAGACAGATGGACAGACAGACAGACAGACAGACAGACAGACAGATGGACAGAGAACTGACCAGCACTGTTGGTGTGGTCGGCATGGGGTCCGGTATTAGAGGTGGGGGTACTGCCGGACTTGCGAGTCCACTGGAAATTGGATTGGCTATCCGAAGTCATTCCGCACAAGCTGCTATCGAAGTTGCAGTTCACCACGCTCTCTGAAACATTCCACCGTGTGTCGGAATCAGTTTAAATTAGCTGCCGAAGATCTGTGAGATTAACAGGGGGGGGAGAGAGAGAGAGAGAGAGAGAGAGAGAGAGAGAGAGAGAGAGAGAGAGAGAGAGAGACTCAGACTCAGACTCAGACTCAGAACTTTATTACAAAAGGATAAAGGTTTTAGGCAAAGCCTATTCTTCCAACCTGTCCTTTATACAACACATAAATACAGACGCACATTAAAAATATAAATTCAATCATATAAAATACAGAAATACATGGTATGGAATGGTACACAAGGAGAACTCAAAAATTACAAAATTACATTGACATAGTTATACCTTTCATTTGGGAATAAAGTTGCTCCGATCAGCTACACATCCGTTAACACTAGTACAAAATGTTTAACAAAATAACAATCGAACAAGATGCTTCCTTTTCTGTGTACTTATTATCTATCTTTCTATCTGAATTCTAGCTCTCTTTCCTATTAGGTGTTTTTTTAAACTATTTTTCTTAGATTCTATCTTGGATTGACTGTTGTGTATAATTGTTGTCGTTGAGGTGCAGGCTTATTTTAAATAAAATAGTATAGGGTGTGCCATTTTTTTTTGTGTATATATTCTGAAAGTTTGTATTTTTTTGTTTGGACTCTGATATTTTTTTTTCCAGTTGTGTACTCTGGCTTGAAAAGTGTTTTTGTTTATTATTGTTATTGTTGTTCCTATTTGTAGTTGGATTAGTAATAGGGTGATAATTTCCCCTATACTAGTGTTTGATATTTAGTTGTTGGTTTGGGGAAAGTTTTGTTTATTTTTTTTGAAAATTTATTTTGTTTTTGGTTAGTAGTAATTTGTAAACATTTGTACTTGGACAATTATTTGGGTAATTTTTTTGTTGTTGTTGTGAACAGTTAAATTTTGTTTTGGTTTTGCTCTGCCGATTGATTTTCCTTAAAGGATCTGACGCTGGTTAGTGGTGTGTGGAATTGAATTTTTCATTTAAAGTGTGTTATTTGGGTTTGAGAAACTTTGACATTTCTAGTTAATTTTTTTGTTGAATTTTTGTTGTTGTTGATGTTCTAAAGTTGTTAGTTTAAGTTTGACATTGATTGACTAGTGTTTGAAGCTGCTATTGATTGTTTAATTTGATATTTTCTAAATTATAATTTTTTTTGTTGGACTCTATTAAGTTTATTGTTTATTTTTGAGACTGGTTGTGTAAATAGTTAAGTAGTAAACAATTTGAGGATTGTTTTTTAAAAGGCACAAGATTTCTGTTAGTTAGTATTTTATTATATTCTTTTGTGTGTGTTTAGTATTGCGAGAAACTGGTGTATGATACAAACTTTTTGATACTTAAAATAATTTTGTGGATTTGTATTACTTGAACCATTGTATTACTTTGAGATTACTTTGATATTTTGACATTGTAAAGATGGCTGAGCGTAGTGATACTGGTGGTGGCACATATGATCATTATTTGGCATTGGGAGAGAAGCATGGCTTAAAGGCAGAAGCTTTGTTTAAGTTTGCTCAGGATCATATGGATAGGGAAGAGAGAATTCAGGAAAGGGAAGCAAAGAAAATAGCAGCTGAGGCTGAAGCAAAGAAAGTTGAGGCTGAGACAAAAAGATTAGAAGTTGAGGCTGAGACAAAAAGATTAGAAGTTGAGGCTGAGACAAAGAAAGCACAAGCTCAAGCTGAGGCCGAAGCAAAGAAAGTTGAGGCTGAGACAAGAAAGTTAGAAATGGAATTAGATGCAAAGAGGCTAGAAGCAGATACTGAGGCAAGGAGAATGGATTTGGAGTTTAAAAAAGAAGCGCAGCAAAGTACAGGTGGAAATGCAGGTGGGAGATCAGGTCCCAGCATTAGGCCCCAGTACCCAAAACTCCCCATGTTCAAGGAAGATAAAGATGATATTGACAGTTTCTTGTACAGATTTGAAACGCATGCAAAGGCGAACAAATGGAGTGATTCAGAGTGGGCGACATACTTATCAGCTTATCTGGAGGGTGGAGCTTTGTCTTTGTTTCATTCATTGTTTTCAACGGGTACTTTGTCGTATGAAGACTTGAAGAAAGAGTTGTTGAAGAAGTTTCAGTGCACTCGAGATGGATTTCGTGAGAAATTTCGCAGTACGAAGCCAGAGGCTGATGAAAGTTTTGGCACATACGTAACAAGGATGAAGCATTTGTTCAACCGTTGGTTGAGGTTGTCGGATATAGAAACCTCATATGAAGCATTGTTTGATTTTGTGTTGTGTGAGCAGATTCTTAACAGTGTATGCACTGACTTGGCAGTCTTTTTGAAAGAACGTGATTGTAACAATTCAAAAGACATGATTGCTAGCGCAGAAACGTACAAATCAGCCCATCCGAATAAATGTTTGGCCAGAAAGAGTCAAGTAAATCCTTTGGTGACTGGAAACGTAGCGTTCAATCAGAATCGTGGATCAGGACAGTCTTACAATCGTGGTCAAGGTGATAGTGGCAGAAGACAAGATGGTATGAGCAGAAATACCAGGTTTCAAGGCAGAGGAGAGGATCGTAGGCCGGGTAGAAGAGGATGGCAGCAAGGAGGTACTAGAGGTACAGGTACTGAACAGCAGAATCAGGACACATGTTACAGATGTGGGCAGTTGGGCCATTACGCAAGAGAATGTTTTCAGGTAGCATATTCAGCGAAGTCGGTAGCTGATTGTCAAGACGCTGGGGTGTTGGTTAGCTCGGCAGCATTCGGGTCGTTAATGGGAAGCAAGTTTCAGTACTGAGAGACACAGGAGCTAATGTAGCTGGGGTAAGGAAGTCGTTGGTCTTACCAAGCCAGTATATACAGGGAGAGGTTCAAAAGGTGAAAGGTTTTAGTGGACGGATTGATTTGTATCCATTGGCGGAAGTGGTTGTCGATACCCCATATTTTCAGGGAAAGTTGAAATGTTGTGTGCTCACAGACCCAGTCGCTGACCTAGTGATAGGTAATCTTCAGGGTGTGGTACCCAGAGTAGATTTATTCCTTGGGAATACGCAGGGTGTTGGATTGTGTGCTGATGTAAGTCACAAGAAAATCACTGAAGAGGTGGTACTTGAGAAGGTCGCGTGTGGTACGAGTAGGGCAAAAGCCAAAAAGAAACTGGAGGATTCCCCGGTGCCATTGAAAAATGTGGTTACTCCTGATTTGTCGGTTAACGAGGAGGATCTGATAAGTTTGCTGAGAGAAGATGAGACATTGAAAGAGGTGTTGAGTGTGTCACGAGAGGATGAGAAGTATGCAGTTTGTGCAGAGAAAGTTGTTGATGTTGAGGAAGTAAGTAGTGGATATCGCGAAAGCATTTCACTGAGGTCTGACTGGGGCAGTCATGATGTTTTCCCAAGTAAATGTGAAGAGGCAAAGGTTGCAGTGTTACCTCCGATTGAGGAGATAGAGCCGTTGCCGTTACCTACATTGCCTAAGGGAAAGGAAGAGACAATCAGAGACATTGTTTTTGATCCTGGTTTGACAGAGAGTCAAAAGGAGGAGATGAAAGAGGTGTTTGGGAAAATGGGTGACATTTTCAAAACATGTGATGCGGTGGTGTCTTTCACTGCAAGAATTAGCATTCGAGGTTCATCCGATAGCATGAGACAGGAATACGTTGACAGACATGTTGTCCAGGTCATTCGTAGATCAGAGCATACCACAGGTTTATGGGATGTGTGGAAAAAGAAGGTTGTTTTGATCAAAAGAAAACTCAAGAATTTTCTTTTTTCCCCGGGAAGGGGGATGTCACAAAGATGTGAGTAGCATAATTTGTGATGTGAACAACGTCGTGATTTTAACCTCCCTAAATGTGTAGCGCAAGGCGTAGAGACTGGAGGGCGTTATTCACGGGTTTTGTGCGTTCCACGCAAAACTGGCTTTAGCTTGATGAGCTGTGTTTTGAGACATGTAGCTGGTCTGGGGTAAATAACGTCACAGCGTTTGAGATTTTCAACCGGGAAGGTTGTCGGCGCGTGTCGGTCTTGTTCTGGGAACAAGTACTCTTTCAAGAGACGGGTCTCTTAAGGTAAATGATTTACTATGTTGTATATTATTGACGTTGGGATACATAGCTGGAGTGTAAAGGTTAGTGTATACAAAGTGCACCAAATCTTGGTGTGAAGCTTTGAGAGAATTCTTGATGTAATTGTATCACGGGTTTTCATGGGGAATTTCTTGAACATAAATGTTACGCATTTATGTTATGTTTAAGACGGGGATACTTTGTATGGGAGTGTTTTTCATGGATTAAGTATTAGTTTGGATATTGAATGTGGACGGAATGGGAACGTAGAATGAACGAGAATGTATGAGTTGGTAGATGGTTTTAGAGAATGTTGTATTAAGACTTGGTTAAATTCTTTAGGAGTTTCCATGAGGGTTTTCCATGGCGTGTACCAGGGAGGGACCTTACACGGAAGAGCGCGGGACGATGGTGGCGAGCAAGGGACCACATCGGCGCAGGATGACTAGACGAAGGAGTCTTCATCGTTACCGGTCGTAGCTGACGCCGGTTGCTTTCGCTAATGGCGGAAGGGTTTCTCGGGGAGAAACGTGAAAGGTGTGTGTTGGCATCTACAGTGAGAGTTTTTGGGAATTCATTATTCTACGAGGATTCAGCGACACAAGGAAGTGAAACTGGCGACATGCAGTGAGCCGTGATTCGAACTCGTGAGTGTCTGTCAGTACCTTCTTGT
The DNA here is from genome assembly GCF_037325665.1 of Littorina saxatilis. Lineage (NCBI taxonomy): Eukaryota > Metazoa > Mollusca > Gastropoda > Littorinimorpha > Littorinidae > Littorina > Littorina saxatilis. Next base: position 101,373,530 of record NC_090246.1, on the reverse strand, counting down.
GTGCGTTAATCTATATTTGAGAAAGTATCTTTATAATATGTATTGACATGCATTGAGTGAAAGCTAAAAGATTGTGCGAACTGTGTGTCGAAAAGTTGATTCGTATTGTTGTATTTGAAGTGAAGAAGTATGTTGTTTTTGGTTGAGGAAATAATGAGCCTGTATTCCTCCCAAATTCTGTTGTTGAAGTGTTTGGTGTGAAAAGGGTAGAGACAGTGCAATAGGGCAGAACACGTACATATGAAAGCAATTTCATTTATTTCACATGCAAACCACTTTATGACAGTGTGTGTGAGTGCGTGTGCATGTGTGTGTGTGTCTGTGTGTCTGTGTGTCTGTGTGTCTGTGTGTGTTTGCAAATGCGTTAGGGTAGGTACAGGTGTACAGGAGAGCGACAACCGATTTCAACCATTGTCATAATGTTTATCGTTTGGAAATGTTTCTCTTGTTCCATTCATTATCTCTTTTTTCGCGCTCACGCGCATATGTGCGTTCGTGAGTGTGCGCGTGCGTATGAGTGTATGTGTGTGTGTGTTGTCCATATGTGTCATTAAGTTATTGTGTGCTGCTATTAGGGTGAGCAGTAGTGATGCGCAGAAAAATAAGGCCTTTTTTTGAAGGCCTTTTCTTTTAAGGCCTGATTTCTTCAAGGGCTTATTTTTCTTAAGGCCTTATTTTCCTAAGGCCTTATCGAAAATAAGGCCTTATTGTATTAAGGTCTTAAAATAAATAAGGCCTTATTTCTTTTCGCCCTCATTTTTAATGACTATATTTCTCGAAAATAAGGGCTTATTTCCAAAAATAAGGCCTTATTTATTTAAGGCCTTATTTTGGGGATTTTTGACCCTTTGTGCCAAGGATACAAAGGGCAGTAAGCGCTCTTTATGCATGCGACATGTGTAATGAAGTAAGCGAGAGTTATACGGAACCTTTCTCCTGGCACCTGAGAGAATAACAAGCATTTGTCACGATTTAGTGACATGGATTGAGAAACGAACACTCTGTGGGGTGCCTTTCTCGAATTGCAACGAAAAGCGCCTGTGCTTGAGTCGGGGTGACGGTATGAAACCGCTGACAGAGCATAGCGCAGCACGGGGATTTCGTTTTGCAGGGGTTCCACGTGGGTGATTTCTGCTGTCAGGGCAAAACTGACGGTGACTGAACTGGATACGTGACACGCGGAGTCACGTGATATTTTCAAGGTTGTTTTGAAGAGACATGAAACGGGGCACTTCAACATTTGGCGGCCAGAGAGAAGGGCAGGTTTCTTGTTTCCAGAAGTTTGTTGGTTTACAACACGTTGGTGATACATCTTTTCATGACAACGTGCCGTTCTGCATGTACAGTAGGGCGTTTGGGAACGTCAAGAAGGGACCACTTTTCGCCGTCTACATGTTATTTGACGACAAGGTTGTCAGGTGTGACTCTTGGCTGAGCGGGGGAATTTTCCAACGCATAAAGTAATTCAGCGCAAGAGGGGTATGGCAAGAAATTCGTCGACGGGCGGAAGCTATATCAAAGGAAGCGGATTCGCTTAAAGGAGAGCTACCTACATTAGGCTGTTGAGGTAATAAATCGTTGTTTAACGGTGTTGACGAGTCTGTCTTTGGGGAATGAAATACTCTCTGTTGTTCTTTCCAGGTTAGCGCATAATTTGCTCTTTGTGAGGCTAAAATAATAATCTGTATATGGTTTTTGCAGATATGGAGAGAAGGAAGGAAAATAGCTGATTTGTTGTTTTGAAAGTTCGTTTGTGCAGGCCACGTGCTCGATAAAATATGTAAAGGTGACATTTTTGAAGGTGGAGGGTGAAGGGTTGCGTGGAATGTTTAGTGCACCAATGCTTTTTGTTGCAGCCTACCTATTTTTTCCTACTCATCGGTACCTACCTATTGGAGCTGTATGCTGTAACCTGGTGTCGCGGAGCTGTATGCTGTAACCTGGTGTCGCGGAGCTGTATGCTGTAACCTGGTGTCGCGGTGCTGTATGCTGTTGCTGCTGCTGGGATAACCGGTAAGGCCGTCACCGTCTGCAGGGGTCTTCCGGCAGGCAGTGACGTCACCCACACGACACCCGTTGTCTTCAGCAGCTGAGTGAGGCGCCTGATTTCCCCACGATTCCCTGCTTCGTTCCACG
>NC_090246.1:101338894-101368894 GCF_037325665.1 Littorina saxatilis | reverse complement strand
CCGGGGGGGGGGGCATGCCCCCGGACCCCCCTAGCAAGCTAGGCGCTTCGCGCCTTCACACCCATATCTTCACAATATACTTTTAGAAACCCCTCCCATAAAATGAACTGATCCGCCCCTGACACACTCACACTCACACACACAAACACAAACAAGCACACACTTACACACACACTTACACACACACTTACACACACACACACACACACACACACACACACCTCCTTAACACCCAAACTCACCAGCAGGACATCCATACAGTTTCTGGATGAGCGAAACGTCCTGGGTGCTCATGGCCAGACGCTGACCCATGGTCACTCCATGAGCCTGACCGGGCTTGGGGGAGATGGAGGGGTGGGACTTGTGTAGGGCGAAAGTATAGGGGCCATAGTGCATGATGGAACCAAAATCGTACGGAGTGCCAAACACGTTCATAACGCTGGTAGTGTGCTTGGCGAAATCGTGCAGATACTCTGCAATGAGTATAGAAAAAATAGCTACAACACTGACAATATAAGATGATATGATTGGTAGCTTGTTGACAGATCAGCTTTTGTGTTGGTCCAAGGGGGGGGGGCATGTCGTCCTCTGTTTTATCTTTGTCGATCAGGGCCTAAAAGGCCGAAGTTGTTAAAGATGAAACAGAAGGTGATATACACTACTTGTCATAAAAAAAACTTTACACATGCGTTTGAGGGCAGATCTTTCTGATGAGGCCGTTTATCGTAAAACAAATTATATGACTGGAAAGGCCGTTTATTCCCCTAACTTATTCAGAAAACAGATTGAGTTTACATGACGTAGTGTCGATACAGTGTAACCTACAACACAGACACTCCCAAAATCAAATTCGCAAAATCAAGGTTCCCGCGTTAAAATTGACAAAAAATCAGAACTCCTAAAACAAAACATGTTTAGCATGTCAGTAGACAGAACAATCAAATCTGCATCCAAATCAGTAAGTTTTGTTCACATATCTTGTCTAACATGGACGCTATGGCATGCTGAGCGGTGTAGGTGTCAATCCTCTCAGCAGGCATAAAAGGCAGTTTTTGAAGCCGTTTTAGCGGGTAATGAGACAAAAAATGATACATTTGGGTAACTCGCCAACGCATTGCCTTCAACCTTTCGGAGATTTGTGCTAACACGTGTCGTAAAGTAAATACGGAATTTCACGTCATTTGAGACATTAGGTCTGCTGTTATTTGTCATGTCAGAAAAAGTTCTTAAATTGACGGTAGGTTTTTACTGACTCATCAAAAAAATTTAATTTGTTCAAATCTTCAAGAACAATGACAGATGCGCCACATACTCAAATTTCACGTACATATCTTATCAGACATGGGTGGTATGAGGATTTCAACGCGAAAGTAGTTTTTAAGAAGTTGACTCATTCAGAGCGCTGAGCGCAAATGTCGGCCTAGGCCTAGCAAAGCTCACTGCCGACACGCTTAACTGACCAATGGTTCTTGAAAAAGCATTTTCCAACAATTTTTGTGTGCGTTTAAACAAGTGCGCTGTGAACAGCCATTGTTGAAACTGTATTAGATTTAAGGGTAAATTAGACAGCTACAGTGAGGACCAGGTCGTTCCTTTTCCCTCCCACTCCCGTGGCCACATCCTGGATTGGATTGTCACTCGACCCTCGGAAAATCTGGTCTCCAGTCTCGTCACCAACGACCATCTTGTCTCCGACCACACTGCCATCAACTTCGTCGTCAACATCACCAAGCCAGCACAGAAGCGGAAGATGGTCACACGCCGCAAGCTACGAGACATTGAGACAGATGCTTTTGGAGACGAAGCTGCCCTGCTGCTTGCCCAGCGAGACCCGTCCTCTGACCCCGCCCATTTCTTCAGCTTGACTCTGCGCCAGCTCCTCGACAAACACGCCCCGCCATCCCTATGCGCAGTCTCTGAGCGACAGCCGGCTCCCTGGCTCTCTGAGGACATCACAGCCGCCAAGATCGAGAGACGACGAGCGGAGCGTGCATGGCGACACTCTGGCCATCACTGCACTTCCACGACCGCATCGCCAACGTCTCATCATCCAGGGAGCTGTTCTCCATCATGTCCTCTCTCCTGGGCTCCTCCCCCGCTGCCCCCTTACCCACTGCTCACCCACCACAAGATATCCCGGAGTTATTCTTGGAGTTCTTCAAGGACAAGATTGACAAGCTTCGGAGAACACTCGATCAACAGCCCTTCGTCCTGTCCCCACCCTCCCCCTCCTTCTCCGGCTCCCCCATCACGTGCTTTCAGCCTGTCACTCAAGACCACGTCAAGCGACTCATCACCAAGACGGCCATCAAGACCTGCGAGCTAGACCCCCTGCCAGGCTTCCTCTTCACCAAGTGTCTGGATAAGCTCCTGCCGTCTATCACAGATATCATCAACATCTCCCTGGCCACAGGCGTCGTTCTCGACTGCTTCAAGTCTGCCGTTGTCCGCCCACTCATCAAGAAGCCCGGCCTTGACGTCAACGAGTTGAAGAACTACCGTCATGTGTCCAACCTGCCCTTCCTCTCCAAGCTTCTGGAGCGTATCATCCTGGAGCAGTTGAGCGCCCACCTGTCTCAGAACTCGCTGATGCCAGTGTACCAGACAGCGTACCGCCCTCACCACAGCACCTAGACGGCGCTCCTGCGAATCACCACGGACCTCCTGAACGCAACAGATAGCGGTCGCGTCTCTGCCCTTGTTCTGCTGGACCTTTCCGCGGCCTTCGACACGGTCGACCACCAGTTACTCGTCGATCGCCTCAGTTCCACGTTCGGCATTCACGACACCGCCCTCTCTTGGTTCCGGAACTACCTCCAGAACCGCTCTCAGACTGTCACTACTGATTCGTTCTCTTCTCAGCCTGTCCCTGTCCGCTTCGGCGTCCCACAAGGGTCTGTCCTCGGCCCTGTCCTTTTCACCCTGTACACCCAACCCCTCTCCCTGGTCATCGAACGCCACGGCTTGAACTACAACTCCTTTGCCGATGACACGCAGCTCCAGAACAGCGCCAAGCCGGAGGACGTTGACCATCTCCTTGGATCCATCTCCAGATGTTTCACTGACATCAAGAACTGGATGACTGAGAACAAGTTGAAGCTGAACAGTGAGAAGACGGAGGCCCTTCTCGTTGGAACACGACAGAAGATTGCTTCCCTCACTGTGACCGACCTCCAGCTGAATGACGCGACTGTTCCATTCTCCCCTGCTGTCAAGAGCCTTGGCGTCTTTCTCGACTCCACTCTCTCCATGCAGACACACATCTCCTTCATCATCAAGACCTGCTTTTTCCACCTACGACGCATCGCCTCCATCCGTCGCTACCTCACCCACGACGCCTGTGTCAAGCTGGTTGTCTCCCTCATCTTCAGTCGTCTGGACTACTACAACTCCCTTCTGGCTGGCCTCCCCGCCTCATCCATTCATGGCCTACAACGAGTCCAGAACGCTGCTGCCAGGCTGACGTTGAGGAAGACGAAGCGAGACCACATCACCCCCCTACTTCGCTCCTTGCACTGGCTCCCTGTCAACACCCGAATCTCGTACAAACTGTCCACTCTGGTCTACAAGTGTCTCAACGACTCTGCTCCCGAGTACCTTCAATCCTCCCTGGACCTGTACACCCAGCCCTCCGACCGTCCCCTTCGTTCTGCTGCTGACCCACTCCGCCTTCACATCCCTCGCTCGAAACTCGCATCTGCTGGTCAGCGTGCATTCCCCTCCGCGGGCCCCTCCGTCTGGAATTCCCTGCCGCTTGAGCTTTGCCAGAGCCCCTCTCTTGACGCGTTCAAGAGTAGGTTGAAGACTCAGTTCTTCCCGTAGCTGGCTGTGACTTTCATGTTCGACGTGATGATGTGTTGTGCCCCAAAAGACATTCTTGTGCTGTGCTCTGTGAGAGGTGTTTTCTTTGTGCTTAATATTATTTTGTTTGGACCTAGCTATTGATGTGTACATTGTTGTTTAAGCAGTTGTTTGTTGTATGTTTATCAGGGTTTGCTAGTGTGATAGGGTTCGTGTCCGTCTGTAGATGTTAGTTTCTTTGTTAGTCCTGTGTTGACAACTCTTCGACAAGCGCTTAGAACTGTACCCACGGAATACGCGCTATATAAGCTTCCTATTGATTGATTGATTGATTGAAATTGAAACTTTCATTTTTTCTAAATGCATGCTATTTTTTTCTCAATCGGACACGGTACATCTTTATTTTTAAAACTCTTTCTGGTATGTCGCATAACAGCAGAACTAATATCTCAAATGCCTTCTGATTTCGTGTGTAGTTTACGACATGTGTTAGCACCAATCTCCGGAAGTTTGAAGGCAATGCGTTGGCGAGTTACTCAAATGTACCATTTTTTGTCTCATTACCCGCTAAAAAAGCTTCAAAAACTGCCTTTTATGCCTTCTGAGAGGATTGACACCTACACCGTCGTCACGGCGTAGAAGGACGTCGGATGCAACGGCACAAGGTTGTAACGCAGCGCAGGAATTCTTGGATCCGGTGGAATCCCACCCTATATCACCATGGTCGTAATCTTTCATTGGTGTGATATGGATCAAGTAAATGAACCCGCTGAATTGTGAGTAACCACTGAATTGTGAATAACAAGTGAATTGTGCGTAACAAGTGAATTGTACGTAACCTGTGAACTGTGAACTGTGAGTAACAAGTGACGACGTCATCGAGGGACAGATATTCCTCCACATAACTACTCAACTTATTATTATATTTCAGTGAATTTAAGTGACTGTTGATTGTGTGTGAATTGTCATTCATGTATTTTGTATGAATGAAATATAGGAACGAGGGCAAAGGGCAATAACTTGTTTAAGTCTTTGTGCCTAGTTTGAGTGCTGTGTGTGTGTGAAATGGAGTGAATTAGTAAACAGAGTTAGGACATGCATTTCTGATAGAATAGTTATTTACACACAGACACTTTCAGAAAAAACCCTTCGTAACACATGGTAGACAAGATATATGAACAAAACTGACTGTTTTGGGTGCAGATGTGATTGTTTTGTCTAATGACATGCTAAACATAGTTCGATTTAGTTGTTCTGATTTGTTGTCGATTTTACCGCGGGAACCTTGATTTTACGAATTTGATTTAGGGGGGTGTTGTAGGTTCCACTGTATCGACACTAACTCAATCTGTTTTCTGAATAAGTTAGGGGAATAAACTGCCTTTCCAGTCATATAATTGGTTTTACAATAAACGGCCTCATCAGAAAGATCTGCCCTCAAACGCATGTGTAAATTTTTTTATGACGAGTAGTGTAGATAGTCCCCGACGACCAACACAAAATTTCTGGTATGGAAACAAGGTACCTGACATTGTTTTTGTCATCATTTTGGAGGAACAAAAGTAAGAATAATAATTGACGGGGATCCCTCTTCTGAACGTAATTTTTAGAATGCAATTCAGGGCCCCAAAGCGCATCAGAAGTTTGAGATAACACGTTATACTTGTGTGTGACGTCAAACATAACCTCGTGTAGGTACTAGAGAATTGAAAAGGACCATCACCAAGCTAAAGCATTCAAACAACAACAACAACAAACAACAACAACAAACAACAACAACAAACAACAAACAACAGGTTTGTGCATTTTGGATATCGAACTGAACAGTAAACGCCCGTTTCAGTCCGTTGCTATTCACTCTTACATAAAACAGGATAATTTGTCTTACTGGAGTCGATGTTATCCGTGTGGATAGTGACGTAGGAATCACGATCGTAACGGCTCTGCTCGTGCCAGAAGCCCAGCGCGTGGTTCAGCTCGTGCATGATGGTGCCCTTGCGCTCACACCCCGTGCCGATGGACAGTTCCTGGGCACCGCCGTGACGCCCGATCGCGCTGTGACAGCTGTCAGGATAGATAGTTCTGACTGTTAGTCCTTTTACATTTGAAAACGCGCACTACCTCCATGCATGAACATACCCCAACATTCAGCGCCCCTCTCACCATCCACATTCCTGTGACACCCATCTTGCTATGCCAGCTGTCAGGATGGAAGGTAGTGACTGTTAATGCTATTGCATTTCGGGAAAAACATGCACTGCCTCAATGCAGAAACATACACATCCACCCAGCACCCCACTCACCATCCACATTCCTGTGACGCCCATCTTGCTATGACAGCTGTCAGGATGGATAGTTCTGACTGTTACTGCGATTGCATTGGAACATACGTACAGCCTCTATCCAGGAATATACTCCCAAAACCAGCCCCCAAACCCACATTCTTGTGACGCCCATCTTGCTATGACAGCTGTCAGGATGAATAGTTCTGACTGTTACTGCGATTGCATTGGAACACACGTACTGCCTCTATGCAGGAATATACTCCCAAAACCAGCCCCCAAACCCACATTCCTGTGACGCCCATCTTGCTATGACAGCTGTCAGGATGGATAGTTCTGACTGTTACTGCGATTGCATTGGAACATACGTACAGCCTCTATCCAGGAATATACCCCAAAACCAGCCCCCAAACCCGCATTCCTGTGACGCCCATCTTGCTGTCAGGATAGATTATTGTCTTTTTACCTTTTTGTTTGTTTGTTTCTTTCTTTCTTTCTTTGTTTCTTTCTTTCTTTCTTCGCTTGAGTACAATGTAACCGATATAGACAATTTTGAGAGTTGGCGTTATGCCCTTTGTAGGCTGATTATTGATCCAGTGCGAGGCAGCTGTTGAAGTGGATATGAGCACTCTGGATTAGTGACAAAGACACTATAAACACCAGGAAGCCTTACCCTGTGTTTTTCTGGATGTAGATATAATCACTCTGAGTCGTCCTCTCCACATAACGCACACAGTAGGTAGAGCCGTGCTTGGTGTTCGACTCGATCTCTCTCATCGCCTCTACGATGGTGGCGTGGGTACTCGAGGCTGAAAAATGCTTTTTGTAAGCGTTGTTTTACTTTGCTTTGTTTGTTTTGATTGCTTGTTTGTTCGTTTGTTTTGTTTTGTTTTGTTTTGTTTTGTTTTGTTTTGTTTTGTTTGTGTTTGATTCATTGTTTGTTTGTTTTCTTTTGTTTTCCTCTGTGTTTTTGTGTGTGTGTGTTTTTTCTTTTGTTACTGTGACGAGTAGTGTAGATAGTCCCTCTCTCTCTGTTTTAACGAAGAGGGGGAATCGAGACGAGGGTCGTGGTGTGTGTGTGTGTGTGTGTGTTTGTCTGTCTGTCTGTGCGTGTGTGTGTGTAGAGCGATTCAGACTAAACTACTGGACCGATCTTTATGAAATTTTACATGAGAGTTCCTGGGAATGTTTTCCCCTGGATGTTTTTTTCTTTTTTTCGATAAATGTCTTTGATGACGTCATATCCGACTTTTTGTAAAAGTTGAGGCGGCACTGTCACACCCTCATTTTTCAATCAAATTGATTGAAATTTTGGCCAAGCAATCTTCGACGAAGGCCGGACTTCGGTATTGCATTTCAGCTTGGTGGCTTAAAAATTAATTAATGACTTTGGTCATTAAAAATATGAAAATTGTAAAAAAAAAATTGTTTAATAAAACGATCCAAATTTACGTTCATCTTATTCTTCATCATTTCTTGATTCCAAAAACATATAAATATGTTATATTTGGATTAAAAACAAGCTCTGAAAATTAAAAATATAAAAATTATGATCAAAATTAAATTTTCTAAATCAATTTAAAAACACTTTCATCTTATTCCTTGTCGGTTCCTGATTCCAAAAACATATAGATATGATATGTTTGGATTAAAAACACGCTCAGAAAGTTAAAACGAAGAGAGGTACAGAAAAGCGTGCTATCCTGCTCAGCGCAACTACTACCCCGCTCTTCTTGTCAATTTCACTGCCTTTGCCACCAGCGGTGGACTGACGATGCTACGAGTATACGGTCTTGCTGAAAAATTGCATTGCGTTCAGTTTCATTCTGTGAGTTCGACAGCTTGACTAAATGTTGTATTTTCGCCTTACGCGACTTGTTTTGCTTTGCTTGGAAAAATGTGTATGTACGTAGGCGAACGCGTGTGGCGTTTGTGCATGCATACGTTCGTTCGTGCGTGCATACGTGCGTGCGTGCGTGCGTGCGTCCGTGGTTGCAGGGTTTCGTTTACCAGTGCGCCTTGCGCCATTCGCGCATAACATCTCAAAATGTCCCATTGGAATTCCCTTCTGTGCGTCAAAGGGCGCACTGAGATTACGTACCACTGCGCCAACCCACGCACACTTTTCACGGGAGTACATACAGTGTTCGGAATGACCTAAGCAAAAACGTGCGGCAAGCCGAGGAACTTGCGAGTTTGTGAAATGCGCTGTGATCAGCTTTTAAAATGTAATTCATGAGTATTCAAGCAATCCTGCAAACTATCTGCACTTGCGCGTTTACCTCTGTGAAAACTGCCAACAGAAGCGAAATCGATCGAAACACAAACACACACTAACCTGATACACTGGCAAATTCTCATATCATCATATGGAACCAAATAGCACTATTTTGCATCTTTTGACAAAAGTATGTTGGCAGCGCCTAACCTGCTTTGTGCGTTTTGCCGTGGACTATGTAATGTCCCATCAACATTTGGTTGAGGGGGACAAATGTCCCATTGTCTTTTTCTTCCAGGCTAAACCCTGTGGGTGTATTAAAAATATATTTTGTATCTCCGAGACTGTCAGTGGTCATGCAGAGAGAAAATGTTCGGACTTACAGAAAACACGCCTGGGGTGTGGACAGTGGAATCTCAGTATTGAACACCAGCAAAAATGTAAAAGTCACCGGAATAAAACAATAAAGCCTTACTTTGAACTAAAACAAACTCTTCATAATGTGCTTAGACAAATAACCTCTCTCTCTCTGTCTCTCTGTCTCTCTCTCTGTCTGTCTGTCTGTCTGTCTGTCTCTCTCTCTCTCTCTCTCTCTCTCTCTCTCTCTCTCTCTCTCTCTCTCTCTCTCTCTCTCTCTCTCTCTCTCTCTCTCTCCCATATAAGAAAAGAATGTTCATAATATCGAATGACCACTGACGGAAAGCAGAGCTGATCCTGTAGTAGACAATGCCGTTCGGCCAACGACTATCCAGGTTACGGATGGCATTGCGAAACTGGAGACAAAGAACAAGTCGCGTAAGACGAAATTACTACATTTAGTCAAGCTGTGGAACTCACAGAATGAAACTGAACGTAGTCCGCCGCTAGTGCAAAAGGCAGTGAAAGTGACGAGCCTGTTTGGCGCGGTAGCGATTGCGCTGTGCTTCATAGCACGCTTTACTGTACCTCTCTTCGTTTTAACTTTCTGAGCGTGTTTTTAATCCAAATATATCATATCTATATGTTTTTGGAATCAGGAACCGACAAGGAATAAGATGAAATAGTTTTTAAAACGATTTCGGAAATTTAATTTTGATCATAATTTTTATATTTTTAATTTTCAGAGCTTGTTTTTAATCCAAATATAACATATGTATATGTTTTTGGAATCAGAAAATGACGAAGAATAAGATGAAATTGTTTTTGGATCGTTTAATAAAAAAATAATTTTAATTACAAGTTTCCGATTTTTAATGACCAAACTCACTCATTAGTTTTTAAGCCACCAAGCTGATATGCAATACCAAACCCCGAGCTTTGTCAAAGATTGCTTGGCCAAAATTTCAATCAATTTGATTGAAAAATGAGGGTGTGACAGTGCCGCCTCAACTTTTACAAAAAAGCCGAATATGACGTCATCAAAGGTATTCATCGAAAAAATAAAAAAAACGTCCGGGGATATCATATTCAGGAACTCTCATGTCAAATTTCATAAAGATCGGCCCAGTAGTTTAGTCTGAATCGCTCTACACACACACACAGACAGACAGACACACACACACACATACACCACGACCCTCGTCTCGATTTCCCCCTCTATGTTAAAACATTTAGTCAAAACTTGACTAAATGTAAAAAGACACACAAGCAATGTAAACCTGAATGCTGAGGAACAAAGGGAAGTACGCGCTCTAAATATAAACTACAACAGTAAGTGTAAACTGAGAGTCATGTGATATCTCCTGCCATCTCTAACAACTTTCATCCTCTATTTTTTCCTTGAATTGACTTAGGCCACAGCTGCTTACAACAAACGAATAGGGCTTAAAAATACCGAAACATTGACGGGGAACTCTTTGAAAATTGGTGCGGAGGAGGGGGGGGGGGAGGTGTCGAGACACAGAATTGTTGTTCGATCAGCATCTGCTCAGTTGCCGGAGGTACATAACTTATTAGATACTCGTGCCTCTTTCTAGTTATTTAATTGTGAATAAAATAAAGAATCTCCTCTGATGATGGAGTCGCTTCCACTTACCTTGGGAAGTTCGATGTCTCCCTCAAAGTAACCTGTTAACAAATAAATTAGAGTGGTTTTAGAAGTATGTTTGCGAATATGAGGTTATATAAAATGGAGGTTATATAAAATGGAGGTTATATAAAATGGAGGTTATATAAAATGGAGGTTATATAAAATGGAGGTTATATAAAATGGAGGTTATATAAAATGGAGGTTATATAAAATGGAGGTTATATAAAATGGAGGTTATATAAAATGGAGGTTATATAAAATGGAGGTTATATAAAATGGAGGTTATATAAAATGGAGGTTATATAAAATGGAGGTTATATAAAATGGAGGTTATATAAAATGGAGGTTATATAAAATGGAGGTTATATAAAAATGGAGGTTATATAAAATGGAGGTTATATAAAATGGAGGTTATATAAAATGGAGGTTATATAAAATGGAGGTTATATAAAATGGAGGTTATATAAAATGGAGGTTCTCACCACCAGGTGCTTTGTGGTCTTTGTATGATGGACAAACAAACAAACGACCAACCAAACAAAAACAAATACAAAAATATACTTCAAACAAGATATATATATATATAAAACATCAGAAATTGTGAAAGAAACAATTGAAAGTCAGCAGAGACTTTCTTCCGAGATTTGTTAAAAGCTCTTAGCAGAGAGAGAGAGAGAAAAAAGTATCCCTTCACAGACAGCCTGTTGGGAGCATCAGACCCTCCTCAAGGGGGACCGAGATTTACAGAGCAAAGTCCCTTATATATATACACACCAATAAACTTATGAAATGTTGCTTACCTTCTGTAACTTCAGGGTCTTCGACAGTTTCTGGAAAAATCAATTAAAGAAGATTACAATCATGCATACGTGCGTGCGTGTGTGCGTGCGTGCGTGTGTATGTGTGTGTGTGTGTGTGTGTGTGTGTGTGTGTGCGTGCGTGCGTGCGTGCGTGCGTGTGTGCGTGCGTGCGTGCGTGAGAGTTTGTCCGTCTGTCTGTCTGTGTGCCTGTGCCAGTGTATGTGCGTGTACACATGCGTATGTTTTCAAATCCTAAACTTTGGTATTTGTGTATTGTTGGTACTGACTGCAACATGAGTATAAAACATTACAAAAATGCAGCACATTTCTTGGAGACAAGAAATATTCGGCTTTGTTTCTTCACACAAAAATACAATTATGAAGTATATTTCTTCAAACCGATGTTTAAGGTCAAAACAATTCCAAGGAAATGTAATTCGGAAGATAAGTCAATCACCAAATCCATTTATTATTTTTTCAAAAACAAAATCACTTACCGAGCTCTTCAACTTCGATCTGCAACAAAAACAAAGAAGAGAAAAGTATGTACACGTTCAATGGTCATGTGATAACATTGGAACATTAAAAACAACTCGCATAAGAATTTACTTTTTTGACGAAAAGAAGTACAGTGCAAACAATAGTTCGAGTTTGTTTGTTTGTTTATTTGTTGCTTAACGTCCAGCCGACTACGCAGAGCCATATCAGGACGAGGAAGGGGGGGATGAAGGGGGCCACTTGTCAAGCGATTCCTGTTTACAAATGCACTAACCCATTACTTGTGTCCCAGCAGGCTTTAGTAAAACTAAATTAATACCTACTGGAAGATTACCAGTTTCCAGTATGTTAAAATAGGCTTAACCTATCTACTGCTGGACTTACATCAGAACACTAACAGATTAAACTATACATGAATCGCGAGACAAGCGGCAAGAGAAGAGATTTTTGGAAAAAATACAGGTGAATGAGCAAGAAGGCAGAAAAAAGAAAAGAATTCATGAAGAAAAAGAGAGCATGACAGGAAAGAGGAACCAAAAATCTACCTAACAGCAAACTAGAAAGCTCCTGCGGTTCCAAAAACAGGAGGGGCCTTTAATTTCATAACCGCAGTGCCCCACTGCGGGAATAGTTCGAGTTGTTGAGCTAGTTTTGTTTGTATGTATTTCTTGTCCTAATTTAATTAAATAAACTCAATAAAACAAGTAATTTTTAGTCATATAAATTAGTGTTTATATACATATCAAAGGAGACATATTCAACTACTCAAATATCTCGAAATGTAAAAATGGAATAAGTGACCCACAATTTGGATTCTCGTAAGGCTTATCCGAATAGTACATCCTGAACCAAGCTTTGTAGACGAAGAGGGTGGGTGCAGTGGCCTAGTGAATAAGACATCGGTCTCCTAATCGGAAGGTTGTGAGTTCAAATCCAGAGCGCGGCCTCCTGGTGGGTAAAGGGTGGAGATGTGTCCAATCTCCCAGGTCAACTTATGTGCAGGCCTGCTAGTGCATTATCCCCCTTCACACGCAAGCACAAGACCAAGTACGCACGGAAAAGATCCTGTAATCCATGCCAACGTTCGGCGTGTTATAGAAACACGAAAATACCCAGCATATGCCTCCCCCGAAAGCGGCGTATGGCTGTCTGAATGGCGGGGGCGGTAAAACGGTCATACATGTAAATACCCAGTCGAGCAAAAACATGAGTGCACATGGGAGTTTCAGTCCATGAACGAAGAAGAAGAAGAAGAAGAAGAAGTATGCGAAGAGGACGAGTGCTTCGGCTAAACAAACAAAAAATTCTACCAAGCTCATGTGACAGTGACCTTCTGCAAAAATTCGGCCAAGTTTAATCATTAGTAAACCTGTTCTAAAGTTAAGATGAAAAAAATATAAATAAATATATAAATGAAAAGATAACAGAAATCATTTTAAACATTCTGCTGTTTAGAACCGGCAGCTTTACAAATAACACAAATGTACATCAGCGATCATGTTCAAGTGAAACTTTGGTAGTACAATCGTTTTTCTGTATGCACGCGAAGTCATGGATTTGCTTAGTGTAAACCCGAAACCCTGTGACGGGCTTAAAACTCTTTCTGGAAGATTGGGTCATTGCATAACTTCTTAACAAATACATGTAAAGATCATGAAATTTAATATGAAGTATTTCTGATATGTAGGTATACTATTCTGGAAGTTTCAAACCAATCCTCCAGGTCATTCCTGCAATACAGAGCTTTTTGTTGTGGTACCCCTCCGAAGAACCTCCTGTTTATGACCGCTCATGCGATTGACAAATTCATCAGTAGGAATGGTGTAACCCAATACATTTATTTATTTATTTATTAAGGAGATTTCTATAGCGCATAACTAAAAGCACTATGCGCTTTACAATATCACTAGGTGTAAGCACACGCAAACATACTCTGATTAAATAGAACTTAGCCTAACAAGACATACTAAGAACACTAAACATTTGAGTTCATACAAAAATAGAGAATTAAATTAAATACTGGACAAACGATTAAAATAAGCTTAAGGCCTACACCGACTACAATGGACTATTTCAAATACAAAAATTTAGTTAACTATAAAAGGCAGTGCATAAAACTCCATAATTTTAAGAAGGTCGAACAAATAAAAAACATAAAAGACTATTTAACTATAATTACTTCGTAAAAGATAATAAACATGGAATACAAAGCTGTAATGTTTAACAACAAATCTAAACAGATTTTCATGCCACATTGCACAACACATTTTGACACACACCCAATCTCACACATACACACTTACACACACACATGTACTCACACACACACACACACACACACACACACACACACACACACACACACACACACACACACACACACACACAATAAATTCAACAAAGGTGGGTTTTAAGGGACGTTTTGAAAGTGGAAGAGGTTTTACAGTGACAGATGGGGTGGGGAAGTTGATTCCAGAGAGTGGGAGCGGAAAAGGAGAAAGAACGGTCGCCAGTGGTTTTGGTTTTGGTGCGTGGGATGGAAAGTATTCTGCTGTCAGTGGATGAGCGAAGCTGTCTGGATGGAGTGTAGGGATGCAAGAGTTCAGAAAGATAGACAGGAAAGTGAGGATCAGTGAAAGAGTTGAAGCAGATGTTGGCGGTTTTGTGTATGATGCGGGAAGATATAGGAAGCCAGTGGAGTTGTTGCATAAGTGGTTGTATGTGGTCGTGTTTCTTTGCCCTGAAGATGAGTCTAGCTGCTGTGTTTTGGACTTTCTGAAGTTTGTCTGTGAGGTGCTGGGGAATGCCTGTGAGTAGAGCGTTGCAGTAGTCAAATTTGGAGAGAATGAGAGAGCAGACAAGAGTTTTGGTGGCGTCAAAGGAAAGAAGATGTCTAATGCTGCTGATTTTTCTGATCTCAGTGTATGCAGATCTACAGATGTTCGTGATGTGCTTGTCCATGGAGAGGGTGTCTGTGAAGGTCACTCCAAGGTTTCTAGCAGAGGATGAGAGTTTGATGTCAGAGTTGCCTACAGAGATAGAAGAAGGAACAGAAGGAGGGAGAGGCTTGTTTTTAGGGTGGATGAGGAGGACTTCGGTTTTGTCATCATTTAGTTTTAGTTTGTTGCAGGTCATCCAGCGCTTGACGTCGTCGACACAGTCCTGCACGCGGCGGATGGTGGAATCGAGCCGATCCGGGGGGCAAGAGCCCCGGAGTTGTGTGTCATCTGCAAAGGTTTGACTGGAAACCGAGTGGTGGCTGATGAGAGTTGATAGAGGTTTGGTGTAGAGGATGAAAAGGACTGGCCCGAGGACAGATCCTTGAGGAACTCCTAGTGAAAGGGTGGAAGTTTTGGAAGTGTGGTTGCCTGCTGAGACTGTCTGTGTTCTGTCCGAGAGATAGGATTGAAACCAGGTGAGTGCTGTGCCGGAAAGTCCGAAAGAGAGATGGAGGCGGTCAAGAAGGATCTGATGGTCTATTGTGTCGAAAGCTGCTGAGAGGTCGAGTAGGGTGAGAATGGAGAGATTACCACCATCCATCGCGCGCAGGAGGTCATTCATGACACGAACAAGCGCTGTCTCGGTGCTGTGACCTGCTCGGTAGGCGGACTGTGTGGTAGGAAAGAGGTTGTGAGAGTGAAGATAGTCAGAGAGTTGAGAAAGAACAAGTTTTTAAGTGATCTTGGAGAGGAAGGAGAGGTTGCTGACAGGACGGTAGTTTTTCAGGGTGTTCGGATCAAGGGACGATTTCTTGAGAAGGGGGAGGACAATGGACTGTTTGAATGTGTATGGAAAGATGCCAGAGAGAAGAGAAGAGTTGATGATAGAAGTGATAACAGGCAGAAGTTCATCTAGGCATTCTACAAGCAGTGGGACGGGGATGGGGTCAAGGGCACATGTTTTGGGAGCGGACTTAGTGATGACACGCTTCACCTCATGCTCGGTCACGGGTCTGAAACCAACAAAGGATGACGCCGTCTGTTCCACGTCATCCGTGAACGGCGAGGATGGTGTAGGAGTCGCGCTGTCCAGCTCCTCTCTGATCTTCTGAACCTTGCTAGAGAAAAAGTCAGAGAAGGCGTCAGAGAGATCTTCGGTGGGATTGTCTGTGGGGAGGGTGGAGTCCTTACTCTTCCCAAGGAGACGGTTGCTGGTGCTGAACAGAGCCTTGGTCGACGCACTGGACTCAACCTTAGAGCTCCAGTAGTCTTCCTTGGCCCGCTGAACAAGCTGAGCAACCGCTTACTTCGCGGTCCAGAATATCTGCTCGTCAACCGTCAGTTTGGATTTCTGCCAGAGTCTCTCTGTGCGCCGACGATCGCGTTTGGCCTGTCGGAGCTGGCCGCTGATGGCAGAGTACCACGAAGATGTGCGACCTGATGGCACACGCCGCTCCGTAGCTGGGGCGTGCTTGTCTAGCAGTCGACGAAGGCCGTCCTCCAGCTGCTGGGCAGTGACGTCAGGACCCAGCTCCTGCAGCATCGCCGTGATGTCAGCTTTGAAGGCGTCTCTGTCTATGGCCCTGACGTCACGCACAGTCCTGTAGACAGGTTGTCGTTGGGGCCTGGCCATGTTGAGGGTGCAGAGGACTGCCGCATGATCAGACGAGATCATGTGGTTGACGGCACAAGAGTTCACCAGCAGGTCATACGCATACGCATAATAGCCATAAAAAATTAACCTGTTTAGCATAAATACTTATTTTTGACTATCTCTCCATATTTAAAAGTAAGCGAGTTGTGCATATTCTAAATTTGTGTCAATGTTTTGTAACTGTTCTCGTACAATTTGGTCGGGTCGATTTTCGGGGTACCGTTATTTTAGTGGCGGTCACGTGACCACTGAAAAAAATTGTAATCCGAAAAGTGAGCCAAATAGCCAAGTTAAGTGCCTTTAACAGCATAGAAAGTTTGAATGAAACGGCAGGGGAATTACTTGTTTCATACAGTGCGTGAGGGAAATGCAGTATACGAACAACATGCAGCCATGCACGACATTCAAAACTGAATAACTGCCAATAAAAAGAAAATTGAGTAAAGAATAGTATCTTATTTGGGTAGCATGAACAAAGTCACTCCTGCTCTCACAAACAAATTCTTCTGTGCCTTCTGTCAAACAATGTATCAAATGTATCTTATTTTGCTTTTAAATAATTTGTTCATGGCTAAATTACAAATGTGTAAATAGACATCCTGCCACGTAAAACTAAAAATGTAAAACCAGAAGTGACACTGTGTTTAACTGTATAGCCTGTGCTCCTTGCTACACATAAAACTGTGTTGGCATGCACGTACACGTATGTTAATAAAATGCGCACACAAAAACGTAACTTTTTTTTATTACAAAAACCCCTGCTTTTATACACGTAAACGTACCTGCGGTTCGGGTTCCGGCCGGCCAGCCACCAGCCCGAGGAAGGTGAGCAGTAGGCAAAGCTTCATGATTGCTAAACAAGACGAAAAAGCAGCAACAAACTGAAATCACTCTCTCGCCACAATAGACCTTACCGTCCTGCCCCAGTGCCGCAAAAAGTAACTCGGCTGGCTGCACGACTTTTTTAAATATATAAGACGTAGCTCGGCCCTTATCTTCTAGAGTACAAAAAACACAAGAAAGGTTTGATTATGAAACGTTTAAATGCAGACAAAACAAAAATATTCACGAGAAGGTTGAACTCATGGTTTTTGTAATGGACAGACATGCAAATAATTAAAAGGCCCATAAAAAAAACTCAGCTGAGTAGGCGTTCATTAGACTTCTACATAAAGATGGCGAGAGTCGAATTTAACGCCTACTCAGATGGAGAGGTTTAAGTTAACGCATAGTCCGTTCTTTTATATGTATCATAATTATTTTATGTCTTTCCAAGACCATTAGGTAGAGGTACACGTGAATATTTTAGTTTGTCAATAACTAAACGTTTTATTATTTTTCCTTTCTTGTTTCGTTTTTTTTATTCTAGATTTTGGAACGTAAGCAGTTTATCTGTTTTAGATTTCTTATCTCCTAGGTTAGGTTAGTGCAGAGGTCGGAGCCTTCCATGATCAACTATTTTGTAAGAATAGTTCATGTACACTCGTACAGTTATGTGTGTGGCAGTTGTCAATAGTAGTAACATTATAAGATGTTTGATGGGTTGTTGACAGACCAGCTTTTTTGTCGGTCCGAGGGGGAGCATATCGTCTTTTGTTTCATATTTATTTACCAAGGCCGAAGGCCGCGGTCAATTAATATGAAACAAAAGTCAATATGCCCCCCGAGGACCGACAAAAAAGCTGGTCTGACAACAAACCACCAAACATCGTTTTTGTCATCATTTTGGTAGTGAGAAAATAAGTGCCAAATCAACACAGGGAGCCATGCTTTGAAACACGAGTTCCGTTTTGATAACACATGGTTTGGGGCCTCAGCACGTTGTTGCAATCAAAGCTGGCGTGTGAAAGCAACTTTCTGTGTTTTGAGTTCATAAAATGTTGGGATAAATATGTCAGGTTTGACGTTCCTCTCAGTACTCCACCCCCTCGATTTTCAGTTGTAAATATTAAGCTTAGTGATCGAATGTGGAAGCTACGTTGGGTCAAAGGTCACAGAAGATTTGCGTCGTGCAGCGAAGGAAAGAATCGCGATCTTGTTTCCGACTCATTGCCTCTTTGTTTTTCATTAGACCTGTCATTCTGCTTGCTCGGCTTTGTTAGATGTTTGCATAATTATCTTGTTGCTATGTTCTTTGCATTTATTATTATTTTTTATTTGCGCTTCGTTTATCGATACAACGTCTTGTGCACGGGTCAAAATGTGTGTGTCAGGGGTCAATTGGTTTGACTTGAACTTGTCGACGTTCGTGTTTCTCCGAACGTCTGTGTATCGAAACACAGATACACGCACTCCATGACTTTGTAAAAAGACAAAACATATCGCTAGGTTTCTTTTGTTTGTGATGAATTTATGACCTTTCATGAAGTAGTTTTGTTTTGTTACATTTAGTCGTAGAGGGGGGAATCGAGACGAGGGTCGTGGTGTATGTGCGTGCGTGTGTGTGTGTCTGTCTGTGTGTGTGTGTGTGTAGAGCGATTCAGACTAAACTACTGGACCGATCTTTATGAAATTTGACATGAGAGTTCCTGGGTATGAAATCCCCGAACGTTTTTTTCATTTTTTTTATAAATATCTTTGATGACGTCATATCCGGCTTTTCGTGAAAGTTGAGGCGGCACTGTCACGCCCTCATTTTTCAACCAAATTGGTTGAAATTTTGGTCAAGTAATCTTCGACGAAGCCCGGACTTCGGTATTGCATTTCAGCTTGGTGGCTTAAAAATTAATTAATGACTTTGGTCATTAAAAATCTGAAAATTGTAAAAAAAAAATAAAAATTTATAAAACGATCCAAATTTACGTTTATCTTATTTTCCATCATTTTCTGATTCCAAAAACATATAAATATGTTATATTTGGATTAAAAACAAGCTCTGAAAATTAAATATATAAAAATTATTATCAAAATTCAATTGTCGAAATCAATTTAAAAACACTTTCATCTTATTCCTTGTCGGTTCCTGATTCCAAAAACATATAGATATGATATGTTTGGATTAAAAACACGCTCAGAAAGTTAAAACAAAGAGAGGTACAGAAAAGCGTGCTATCCTTCTTAGCGCAACTACTACCCCGCTCTTCTTGTCAATTTCACTGCCTTTGCCATGAGCGGTGGACTGACGATGCTACGAGTATACGGTCTTGCTGAAAAATGGCATTGCGTTCAGTTTCATTCTGTGAGTTCGACAGCTACTTGACTAAATATTGTATTTTCGCCTTACGCGACTTGTTTGTTTACTTTTGCCAGTTTGCCAGTTCGTTTTTGGAACTTTGCAAAGCAGTGTCGTGTCGTCTGTTTAGGTCTGGGGAAACGCCAATGAAAAGAGCCGAAGAATCCCCGAGCGTTTCTATTGGGTTTGCTTTTGATTATCCATGTATAACCTGCTTCCTGCAACTATGGTAACCGGGGATTTATTGCATGGGGAACATGAGATTCATTTCCCAGGTGTTTGTGAATGAAATCTCGTGAAAATGATGACAAGTATGTTTGTTTGTTTCTTTCTTTCTTTGTTATGTTTGTTTGCTTGTTTGTTTGTTTGTCTGTGTGTCTGTTTGTTTGGTTGGTTGTTTGTTTATGTGTTTTTTGTTTGCTTGTTCGTAGGTGTTTAATTGTGTTTTTTTAGGGCAGGCTTTTTTTCGGGGAACAGTTGTTTTGTTCAGTATGTAAAGATTTCACTGAAGTAAACATGCTCTATAAATTATGGCATTCGAGTTCGTGCCTTACCTTCACGAAGCAACACTTCTGCATCCCGTCAAAACGGCTGGACCGGAAATATTACGCCAGGGCCCACTGCACACCGGCTGTGTCAGATTCCAATACCCCTCAGACAGGCTTCCGATGTGATTGTCTCCACAAAAGAGCCTTTTAACTGACATGGCCTTTGGAAATAGTGTATCATCATAATGTTTATGCTTTGCATCGATGTTAATGAGCTAAGTTTTTTAACTGAAAGGCGGTTCTATGAGTTGAATTTCATTTTTCTTTGCATTACCTGCGGATTGTTGTTGCTGCAGACAGTACAAAGAGTGTCAATTGCATTGAATACTTTGCTTTGATTATGAAGGACAAACTGGAGACAGCTTTGTATCCGAGTGTGTGTGTGTGTGTGTGTGTGTGTGTGTGTGTGTGTGTGTTGGTGTGTGTGTGTGTGTTGGTGTGTGTGTGTGTGTTGGTGTGTGTGTGTGTGTGTTGGTGTGTGTGTGTGTGTGTTGGTGTGTGTGTGTGTGTGTGTGTGTGTGTTGTGTTTTTGTTGTTGTTTGCTTGTTGTTTCAAATCGGTAGCGGAGAAAAGAAAACGAAAACTTATTAGATTAATAATGCTGACAGAACGTGCTGTGTCTTCAAACAAACACAGAATGCAAACCACCGACACTGTGTTTAAATCTCTTGTAAGAAATCAAGATAACTGAATATTTATAAAAGTCCAACAACTCTCTGATTCACATGTCCTATTAATTTGTGTCAAGGATTTTTACTCGATTCTTTACTTGCTTCTAGTTTGGACTCGGCTGTATTTTGTGCTCGCTTTCGGTGTCTAAGATCGGGGTGTAAACTCTCATACACAACGCACACCTCAGCTACACACTCAAGAAAATCTCCAATCAGGCGAGAATAACCCAACAGACAGTCTTATTTTAACGGTTTCATCACCACGGGACTCTCTCCAACTGACACATCACGGAAAGTATTCCTGTAATTAACAACTCCACACAAGGTTACACAAATCCACACCTTCTGATATTGTGTGGAAAAGGGATGGTTTGTATCAGTTATATTTATATTTGCTTAAAACCTCATCATATAGAGCCACCTGGTTGCTTCGCGAAGACTTCTTGAAGTCTTTTAATAGTAAATTCAGTGCCAAAGCTTCGCGCAGCTAAATTCGTGAAGTAGACTTCGCAGAGTCGAATTCGCGCAATGAATATAAGGCTTTTCACAAATATTTATTTTGGAGCGGTACCACCAGTTGTAAGAAAACATCTTTACACAAGTTAGATCATGAACGATTGATATCATAATGCCTTGTGCCGTTTCTGAAATAAGCATTTCTATTTTTTAAAGTACACATTTGATTACTGTAGAAGCTAAATCAGTTCTCAGAAAAATAAAACTTGCTTACACACACACACACACAGACACACACACACACACACACACACACACACACTCACACACACACACACACACACACACACACACACACACACACTCACACACACACACACACACACACACACACACACACACACACACACACACACACACACACACACACTTGTACATTCACGACACGAGGGAGTGTATGTATTTATTAGAAATAAGTTTTCACAAAAACAAAGAAATTTATGAAAGTTTTTATTCTACTTTTTTTCAAATACAACGGACAACTTGAGCGTGCGTGTTTGCGTAAATATATGAACGAACGGACTTAGGTGTTTTTCTTTTACTTCCCTTTTCGGTGGATTTTTCCGTGTTTCGCTTGCTATACTAGTTGTAATTTTCGCTTTTGGACGTCGTATACTTGACACAAGCTTGTTGCCGTCCCTCTGCTGTTTCCATGGCAACGCTTTACAAACAGCGGTCATGATAGAAGTTAAAATCGTCAATTGCGATGTCGCCGAGATCACCATAAGACATGGATGCCTGAAGGACAATCTGCAGAAGACAAGAAAGGTTTATAGGAGAGGGACACACAATTTATTTTTGATTGCGGCTGAAATTAAAATTCCTCATAATGACAATGTGCTTAGACACATAATCTCTCTCTCTCTCTCTCTCTCTCTCTCTCTCTCTCTCTCTCTCTCTCTCTCTCTCTCTCTCTCTTCTTAACCCTCCTGAACAGTGTGTGTGTGTGTGTGTGTGTGTGTGTGTGTGTGTGTGTGTGTGTGTGTGTGTGTGTGACGGAGTGAGTGAGTTTGTGTTACTGTTTGTTGATTTCTTACGGGAGCCTTGAAGGCTTCGCCTCTTGTTACACACGCATTTGTGGTTGATGAATTAAGTACTTTTCCTTTAAGGATTCGACTCACCATGTCAGACCTGACCAGGCTTTCAAATGCGATAAGGCCACCCCTCCGCACTGGAACAAGTCAGGCCATTGATTTGTGGTTCGTGTAGCTCATTAATTTTGGTTAAACAGAGCACTAAACTTGTGATCCGCGGGTACCATGTTCGTATATATGGGGCTGGTCGGACATGGGTCAATTGTATGTGCAGAGAATGTATTGATGTCTGTCCCCCGTGTCACTTCTATAGTACGTAAAAGACCTCATTCGTTCCGCCCTAAGTTCAGGTGGCTGATTACACCTAGACAGGCACACAACGCCCTAAGTTCAGGTGGCTGATTACACCTAGACAGGCACACAACGCCCTAAGTCCAGGTGGCTGATTACACCTAGACAGGCACACAACGCCCTAAGTTCAGTTGGCTGATTACACCCAGACAGGCACACAACGCCCTAAGTTCAGGTGGCTGATTACACCTAGACAGCCACACAACGCCCTAAGTTCAGGTGGCTGATTACACCTAGACAGGCACACAACGCCCTAAGTTCAGGTGGCTGATTACACCTAGACAGGCACACAACGCCCTAAGTTCAGGTGGCTGATTACACCTAGACAGGCACACAACGCCCTAAGTTCAGGTGGCTGATTACACCTAGACAGGCACACAACGCCCAAAGTTCAGGTGGCTGATTACACCTAGACAGGCACACAACGCCCTAAGTTCAGGTGGCTGATTACACCAAGACAGCCACACAACGACCTAAGTTCAGGTGGCTGATTACACCTAGACAGCCACACAACGCCCTAAGTTCAGGTGGCTGATTACACCTAGACAGGCACACAACGCCCTAAGTTCAGGTGGCTGATTACACCTAGACAGCCACACAACGCCGTAAGTTCAGGTGGCTGATTACACCTAGACAGGCACACAACGCCCTAAGTTCAGGTGGCTGATTACACCTAGACAGGCACACAACGCCCTAAGTTCAGGTGGCTGATTACACCTAGACAGGCACACAACGCCCAAAGTTCAGGTGGCTGATTACACCTAGACAGGCACACAACGCCCTAAGTTCAGGTGGCTGATTACACCCAGACAGGCACACAACGCCCTAAGTTCAGGGGGCTGATTACACCTAGACAGCCACACAACGCCCTAAGTTCAGGTGGCTGATTACACCTAGACAGGCACACAACGCCCTAAGTTCAGGTGGCTGATTACACCTAGACAGGCACACAACGCCCAAAGTTCAGGTGGCTGATTACACCTAGACAGCCACACAACGCCCTAAGTTCAGGTGGCTGATTACACCTAGACAGGCACACAACGCCCTAAGTTCAGGGGGCTGATTACACCTAGACAGCCACACAACGCCCTAAGTTCAGGTGGCTGATTACACCTAGACAGGCACACAACGCCCTAAGTTCATGTGGCTGATTACACCCAGACAGGCACACAACGCCATAAGTTCAGGTGGCTGATTACACCTAGACAGGCACACAACGCCCTAAGTTCAGGTGGCTGATTACACCTAGACAGGCACACAACGCACTAAGTTCAGGTGGCTGATTACACCTAGACAGGCACACAACGCCCTAAGTTCAGGTGGCTGATTACACCTAGACAGCCACACAACGACCTAAGTTCAGGTGGCTGATTACACCTAGACAGCCACACAACGCCCTAAGTTCAGGTGGCTGATTACACCTAGACAGGCACACAACGCCCTAAGTTCAGGTGGCTGATTACACCTAGACAGCCACACAACGCCCTAAGTTCAGGTGGCTGATTACACCTAGACAGGCACACAACGCCCTAAGTTCAGGTGGCTGATTACACCTAGACAGGCACACAACGCCCTAAGTTCAGGTGGCTGATTACACCTAGACAGGCACACAACGCCCTAAGTTCAGGTGGTTGATTACACCTAGACAGGCACACAACGCCCTAAGTTCAGGTGGCTGATTACACCTAGACAGGCACACAACGCCCTAAGTTCAGGTGGCTGATTACACCTAGACAGGCACACAACGCCCTAAGTTCAGGTGGCTGATTACACCTAGACAGGCACACAACGCCCTAAGTTCAGGTGGCTGATTACACCTAGACAGGCACACAACGCCCTAAGTTCAGGTGGCTGATTACACCTAGACAGGCACACAACGCCCTAAGTTCAGGTGGCTGATTACACCTAGACAGGCACACAACGCCCTAAGTTCAGGTGGCTGATTACACCTAGACAGGCACACAACGCCCTAAGTTCAGGTGGCTGATTACACCTAGACAGGCACACAACGCCCTAAGTTCAGGTGGCTGATTACACCTAGACAGGCACACAACGCCCTAAGTTCAGGTGGCTGATTACACCTAGACAGGCACACAACGCCCTAAGTTCAGGTGGCTGATTACACCTAGACAGGCACACAACGCCCTAAGTTCAGGTGGCTGATTACACCCAGACAGGCACACAACGCCCTAAGTTCAGGTGGCTGATTACACCCAGACAGGCACACAACGCCCTAAGTTCAGGTGGCTGATTACACCTAGACAGGCACACAACGCCCTAAGTTCAGGTGGCTGATTACACCTAGACAGGCACACAACGCCCTAAGTTCAGGTGGTTGATTACACCTAGACAGGCACACAACGACTTAAGTTCAGGTGGCTGATTACACCTAGACAGGCACACAACGACCTAAGTTCAGGTGGCTGATTACACCTAGACAGGCACACAACGCCCTAAGTTCAGGTGGCTGATTACACCTAGACAGGCACACAACGCCCTAAGTTCAGGTGGCTGATTACACCTAGACAGGCACACAACGCCCTAAGTTCAGGTGGCTGATTACACCTAGACAGGCACACAACGCCCTAAGTTCAGGTGGCTGATTACACCTAGACAGGCACACAACGCCCTAAGTTCAGGTGGCTGATTACACCTAGACAGGCACACAACGCCCTAAGTTCAGGTGGCTGATTACACCTAGACAGGCACACAACGCCCTAAGTTCAGGTGGCTGATTACACCTAGACAGGCACACAACGCCCTAAGTTCAGGTGGCTGATTACACCTAGACAGGCACACAACGCCCTAAGTTCAGGTGGCTGATTACACCTAGACAGGCACACAACGCCCTAAGTTCAGGTGGCTGATTACACCTAGTCAGGCACACAACGCCCTAAGTTCAGGTGGCTGATTACACCTAGACAGGCACACAACGCCCTAAGTTCAGGTGGCTGATTACACCTAGACAGGCACACAACGCCCTAAGTTCAGGTGGCTGATTACACCTAGACAGGCACACAACGCCCTAAGTTCAGGTGGCTGATTACACCTAGACAGGCACACAACGCCCTAAGTTCATGTGGCTGATTACACCCAGACAGGCACACAACGCCATAAGTTCAGGTGGCTGATTACACCTAGACAGCCACACAACGCCGTAAGTTCAGGTGGCTGATTACACCTAGACAGCCACACAACGCCGTAAGTTCATGTGGCTGATTACACCTAGACAGGCACACAACGCCCTAAGTTCAGGTGGCTGATTACACCTAGACAGGCACACAACGCCCTAAGTTCAGGTGGCTGATTACACCTAGACAGGCACACAACGCCCTAAGTTCAGGTGGCTGATTACACCTAGACAGGCACACAACGCCCTAAGTTCAGGTGGCTGATTACACCTAGACAGGCACACAACGCCCTAAGTTCAGGTGGCTGATTACACCTAGACAGGCACACAACGCCCTAAGTTCAGGTGGCTGATTACACCTAGACAGGCACACAACGCCCTAAGTTCAGGTGGCTGATTACACCTAGACAGGCACACAACGCCCTAAGTTCAGGTGGCTGATTACACCTAGACAGGCACACAACGCCCTAAGTTCAGGTGGCTGATTACACCTAGACAGGCACACAACGCCCTAAGTTCAGGTGGCTGATTACACCCAGACAGGCACACAACGCCCTAAGTTCAGGTGGCTGATTACACCTAGACAGCCACACAACGCCCTAAGTTCAGGTGGCTGATTACACCCAGACAGGCACACAACGCCCTAAGTTCAGGTGGCTGATTACACCTAGACAGGCACACAACGCCCTAAGTTCAGGTGGCTGATTACACCTAGACAGGCACACAACGCCCTAAGTTCAGGTGGCTGATTACACCTAGACAGGCACACAACGCCCTAAGTTCAGGTGGCTGATTACACCTAGACAGGCACACAACGCCCTAAGTTCAGGTGGCTGATTACACCTAGACAGCCACACAACGCCCTAAGTTCAGGTGGCTGATTACACCCAGACAGGCACACAACGCCCT
This sequence comes from Littorina saxatilis, assembly GCF_037325665.1. Classification (NCBI taxonomy): domain Eukaryota; kingdom Metazoa; phylum Mollusca; class Gastropoda; order Littorinimorpha; family Littorinidae; genus Littorina; species Littorina saxatilis. The sequence goes on along the minus strand of NC_090246.1, from coordinate 101,342,363 downwards.
AAGTTCAGGTGGCTGATTACACCTAGACAGGCACACAACGCCCTAAGTTCAGGTGGCTGATTACACCTAGACAGCCACACAACGCCCTAAGTTCAGGTGGCTGATTACACCTAGACAGGCACACAACGCCCTAAGTTCAGGTGGCTGATTACACCTAGACAGGCACACAACGCCCTAAGTTCAGGTGGCTGATTACACCTAGACAGGCACACAACGCCCTAAGTTCAGGTGGCTGATTACACCTAGACAGGCACACAACGCCCTAAGTTCAGGTGGCTGATTACACCTAGACAGGCACACAACGCCCTAAGTTCAGGTGGCTGATTACACCTAGACAGGCACACAACGCCCTAAGTTCAGGTGGCTGATTACACCTAGACAGGCACACAACGCCCTAAGTTCAGGTGGCTGATTACACCCAGACAGGCACACAACGCCCTAAGTTCAGGTGGCTGATTACACCCAGACAGGCACACAACGCCCTAAGTTCAGGTGGCTGATTACACCTAGACAGGCACACAACGCCCTAAGTTCAGGTGGCTGATTACACCTAGACAGGCACACAACGCCCTAAGTTCAGGTGGTTGATTACACCTAGACAGGCACACAACGACTTAAGTTCAGGTGGCTGATTACACCTAGACAGGCACACAACGCCCTAAGTTCAGGTGGCTGATTACACCTAGACAGGCACACAACGCCCTAAGTTCAGGTGGCTGATTACACCTAGACAGGCACACAACGCCCTAAGTTCAGGTGGCTGATTACACCTAGACAGGCACACAACGCCCTAAGTTCAGGTGGCTGATTACACCTAGACAGGCACACAACGCCCTAAGTTCAGGTGGCTGATTACACCTAGACAGGCACACAACGCCCTAAGTCCAGGTGGCTGATTACACCTAGACAGGCACACAACGCCCTAAGTCCAGGTGGCTGATTACACCTAGACAGGCACACAACGACTTAAGTTCAGGTGGCTGATTACACCTAGACAGGCACACAACGCCCTAAGTTCAGGTGGCTGATTACACCTAGACAGGCACACAACGCCCTAAGTTCAGGTGGCTGATTACACCTAGACAGGCACACAACGCCCTAAGTTCAGGTGGCTGATTACACCTAGACAGGCACACAACGCCCTAAGTTCAGGTGGCTGATTACACCTAGACAGGCACACAACGCCCTAAGTCCAGGTGGCTGATTACACCTAGACAGGCACACAACGCCCTAAGTTCAGGTGGCTGATTACACCCAGACAGGCACACAACGCCCTAAGTTCAGGTGGCTGATTACACCTAGACAGGCACACAACGCCCTAAGTTCAGGTGGCTGATTACACCTAGACAGGCACACAACGCCCTAAGTTCAGGTGGCTGATTACACCTAGACAGGCACACAACGCCCTAAGTTCAGGTGGTTGATTACACCTAGACAGGCACACAACGCCCTAAGTTCAGGTGGCTGATTACACCTAGACAGGCACACAACGCCCTAAGTTCAGGTGGCTGATTACACCTAGACAGGCACACAACGCCCTAAGTTCAGGTGGCTGATTACACCTAGACAGGCACACAACGCCCTAAGTTCAGGTGGCTGATTACACCTAGACAGGCACACAACGCCCTAAGTTCAGGTGGCTGATTACACCCAGACAGGCACACAACGCCCTAAGTTCAGGTGGCTGATTACACCCAGACAGGCACACAACGCCCTAAGTTCAGGTGGCTGATTACACCTAGACAGGCACACAACGCCCTAAGTTCAGGTGGCTGATTACACCTAGACAGGCACACAACGCCCTAAGTTCAGGTGGTTGATTACACCTAGACAGGCACACAACGACTTAAGTTCAGGTGGCTGATTACACCTAGACAGGCACACAACGCCCTAAGTTCAGGTGGCTGATTACACCTAGACAGGCACACAACGCCCTAAGTTCAGGTGGCTGATTACACCTAGACAGGCACACAACGCCCTAAGTTCAGGTGGCTGATTACACCTAGACAGGCACACAACGCCCTAAGTTCAGGTGGCTGATTACACCTAGACAGGCACACAACGCCCTAAGTTCAGGTGGCTGATTACACCTAGACAGGCACACAACGCCCTAAGTTCAGGTGGCTGATTACACCTAGACAGGCACACAACGCCCTAAGTCCAGGTGGCTGATTACACCTAGACAGGCACACAACGACTTAAGTTCAGGTGTCTGATTACACCTAGACAGGCACACAACGCCCTAAGTTCAGGTGGCTGATTACACCTAGACAGGCACACAACGCCCTAAGTTCAGGTGGCTGATTACACCTAGACAGGCACACAACGCCCTAAGTTCAGGTGGCTGATTACACCTAGACAGGCACACAACGCCCTAAGTTCAGGTGGCTGATTACACCTAGACAGGCACACAACGCCCTAAGTTCAGGTGGCTGATTACACCTAGACAGGCACACAACGCCCTAAGTTCAGGTGGCTGATTACACCTAGACAGGCACACAACGCCCTAAGTTCAGGTGGCTGATTACACCTAGACAGCCACACAACGCCCTAAGTTCAGGTGGCTGATTACACCTAGACAGGCACACAACGCCCTAAGTTCAGGTGGCTGATTACACCTAGACAGCCACACAACGCCCTAAGTTCAGGTGGCTGATTACACCTAGACAGGCACACAACGCCCTAAGTTCAGGTGGCTGATTACACCTAGACAGCCACACAACGCCGTAAGTTCAGGTGGCTGATTACACCTAGACAGGCACACAACGCCCTAAGTTCAGGTGGCTGATTACACCTAGACAGCCACACAACGCCCTAAGTTCAGGTGGCTGATTACACCTAGACAGGCACACAACGCCCTAAGTTCAGGTGGCTGATTACACCTAGACAGCCACACAACGCCCTAAGTTCAGGTGGCTGATTACACCTAGACAGCCACACAACGCCCTAAGTTCAGGTGGCTGATTACACCTAGACAGGCACACAACGCCCTAAGTTCAGGTGGCTGATTACACCTAGACAGGCACACAACGCCCTAAGTTCAGGTGGCTGATTACACCTAGACAGGCACACAACGCCCTAAGTTCAGGTGGCTGATTACACCTAGACAGGCACACAACTGGATAGCGCGATCCTGTCGCTGCTAGCTTTCCCACTTGGAGCGAAGTGTGTGTGTGTGTGTGTGTGTGTGTGTGTGTGTGTGTGTGTGTGTGTGTGTGTGTGTGTGTGTGTGTGTGTGTGTGTGTGTGTGTGTGTGTGTGTGTGAGTGTGTGTGTGTGTGTGTGTGTGTGTGTGTGTGTGTGTGTGTGTGTGTGTGTGTGTGTGTGTCACTGTGTGTGTGTCACTGAGTGTGTGTCACTGAGTGTGTGTGTGTGCGTATGTGTGTGTGTGTGTGTGTGTGTGTGTGTGTGTGTCACTGTGTGTGTGTGTGTGTGTGTGTGTGTGTGTGTGTGTGTGTGTGTGTGTGTGT
>NC_090246.1:101312115-101334615 GCF_037325665.1 Littorina saxatilis | reverse complement strand
TATATGTATTTTAAGATTAGAATAGTCCCTCTCTGGGCGAGGGCTGGTTGAAAAGAAGCTCGTTTATATTGCTTATGCCACAACCCTCGTAAAATAAAATTTGATTTGATTTGATTTGATTCCATTCCATTCCAGTCAAGTAAATCACCAGCATTCAAAGTGCAGGAAGCTGAACTGCAGCCTTGCAATGTTTCTGTTCGCGTTCTACTGTGCATATGCACATCTGTCCTTTGAAGCAATAACATCCTTTGAGGACGGCATGTGATTGGCCGTGGCGGGTATAACAAGAATTTAAAAGAAAACCGGCTACATACGCGGCTGTTGCGCCAAAATGGCGGAACGCTGACAGAGGAGGACATAGATGAACGGTAGGAGGAGGGTAAGGGGGGGGGGGGGAGAAGAAGATGTTAGGCTTTTCTGTCCACTCTGGCAACCGCTATTCCATTCAATTCCCACCATGTATGGACACGTTGTCTGTGTGCGGTAAAATTGCCATGCGTCCTTGCTTTCTGGGTGACAAATCAAACACTCTTAGCGATTGAGCGAGTTGGTTGAAAGAGATGTACGGCAAACTCGTCGTTCGTCCATGAACTGCTCTCTCTCTCTCTCACAACAGAAAACTCCTTCAAAATTGTGGATGTCTCAGATCTTGAGAGTATAGCCATCCTCCCCCACCCCATCATGTTCCTCAAACATGAGTCATCGCAAGCACTCGGCGTTTGTCAGTTGACTTTCCACTTACAGGAAAAACAAAAAAACAAAGAAAACGCAAAAACAATGCAAAACAAACAACTCTTCTGAAGTCTCAAATCTGGCGAGTAACCTCCCCCCCCCCCCCCACACGCCACCCCCCTACCCCCCCCCCCCACCCCCACCCCCGCTCCCTCCCAATCCACGACTGGCCTCAAACATGAGTCATCGCAAGAACCGGCGTTCGTCTTTAGGCTATTTTTGAGGTAGACAAGAAGAAAAGTGAGAATTCTCACTTTGTGCGAGTGGATGAGCGAGCAGCCGAGCCTGCATCTCTATCTAGTGGTAATTTGCCATGTCGCGGTTATGGTGAGGCTGAGATGCCAGCAACTGCACTAAACTACCCTCGTTCGGCTGTGTGGTCTCTGGACGGGGGATGAAGAATTAGACAGGAAAGAAAAGAAAAGAAGAGAAAACCAAGTAAAAGAAAAGAAGAAGCAGTACCAAAAATAAAGACAGTAAAAAGGTAGATTCAAGACTCGAGATTTCATTGTCCTTACAAAAACAAGGAAAAGTGTTTTGCTGTGTCAGGTGGAAAAACGAGAAGAAATAAGAGAAATGTAGATGGAAAAGGAAGACAAAGTCAAAGAAAAACAAGAAGAAATAAGAGAAATGTAGATGGAAAAGGAAGACAAAGTCAAAGAAAAACGAAGCAAATGTAAAAGAAGAATGAAGGAAAAAGCAGATGAGATTAGACCAGATACAATTTGTATTGGAGAAAGGAAAGATTAATCCCCCAAATGGAAGCCAAAAAGATTATAAAAAAAAAATGTCAGCATTGTGGGAGGAGTTAAAGCAGAACAAAAGAGGAGTTAAAATCATGGCTTGGTAAAAAAAAAAAGAAGGATAGGGAGATGACGAGAAAGTTGCTTTCACAAGGAAAACAGGGATGGGAGGGAAGCATGGATAAGGGGATGTCATAAAGAGAGAACTTAGATAAGAGAGGCACGTTATGATGTTCAGCTTTTTCGAATTATATTATTATCGCGCACTTAAAGAAAAATGTTTGCAGTCTATCTATCAATCGTTTAATTAATTCAATCAATCGATCAACCAACTAACCATGAAATCAATCGTTTAATTAATTCAATCAATCGATCAACCAACTAACCATGAAATCAATCGTTTAATTAATTCAATCAATCGATCAACCAACTAACCATGAAATCAAACGATTGTACTCACTCTATCATTTAATCAATTAATCGATCTATCTATCTTTTGTATGTCTATCTATTTATCTATCTATGTATCTATCTATCTGTCTGTCTATCTATCTATCTATATATCTATCTATCTATCTATATATCTATCTATCTATCTATCTATCTATCTATCTATCTATCTATCTATCTGTCTATCTATCTATCTATCTATCTATATGTCTGTCTATCTATCTATCTATCTATCTATCTGTCTATCTATCTGTCTATCTATCTATCTATCTATCTATATGTCTGTCTATCTATCTATCTATCTGTCTATCTCTCTATATATATATGTCTACCTATCTATCTATCTATCTATATGTCTGTCTATATGTCTATCTATCTATCTATCTATCTATATGTCTATCTATCTATCTATCTATCTATCTATCTATCTATCTATCTATCTATCTATCTACCTATCTGTCTACCTATCTATATATATATATATATATATCTATCTATCTGTCTATCTATCTATCTATCTATCTATCTATCTGTCTGTCTGTCTTTCTGTCTATGAGCAACCCACCTACCTATATCTATATATCTACCTGTCTCTCTTTCTGTATGTCTATCTATTTATCTATTTATCCACACATGTGTCTTCCCATCAACATGTGGATACGACACGAAATGCATTTGTAGTGAGGATACACACACCCGTTAAAATTCCGGGCCACAAGTTGTCAGTGTGTTTTAATTCCCTCGCTTGATCCCATGCTAACCAACATAGAAACTACCACAGATCTTATCAAGCTTTTACATGGACTGACCAATTTCTCACTTGAAAACATACCAACCACTTGCAGTCTTGCATCTTAAAAGCTACAATTTTGATCGCAGATTGGTGTTTTTTTCTAAAAAAAACAAACTGTGTGTAGTTGACACGTTGTCAACAAAACTCCAACATGTACAGGAAGTAGCCAAGCAGTAGATGATGGGGATGTGTCCAACATGTACAGGAAGTAGCCAAGCAGTAGATGCTGGGGATGTGTCCAACATGTACAGGAAGTAGCCAAGCAGTAGATGCTGGGGATGTGTCCAACATGTACAGGAAGCAGCCAAGCAGTAGATGCTGGGGATGTGTCCAACATGTACAGGAAGTAGCCAAGCAGTAGATGCTGGGGATGTGTCCAACATGTACAGGAAGTAGCCAAGCAGTAGATGATGGGGATGTGTCCAACATGTACAGGAAGTAGCTAAGCAGTAGATGCTGGGGATGTGTCCAACATGTACAGGAAGCAGCCAAGCAGTAGATGCTGGGGATGTGTCCAACATGTATAGGAAGTAGCCAAGCAGTAGATGCTGGGGATGTGTCCAACATGTACAGGAAGTAGCCAAGCAGTAGATGATGGGGATGTGTCCAACATGTACAGGAAGTAGCCAAGCAGTAGATGATGGGGATGTGTCCAACATGTACAGGAAGTAGCCAAGCAGTAGATGCTGGGGATGTGTCCAACATGTACAGGAAGTAGCCAAGCAGTAGATGCTGGGGATGTGTCCAACATGTATAGGAAGTAGCCAAGCAGTAGATGCTGGGGATGTGTCCAACATGTACAGGAAGTAGCCAAGCAGTAGATGCTGGGGATGTGTCCAACATGTACAGGAAGTAGCCAAGCAGAAGGATTCTCCTCTCAACAAACCTGGACAGGGATGGTATACATGCTTGTTTGCACAAGGACGGCGGTCTCTAGACAGCGTACAGGAAACCTAAGAAGTAGTCCTCCTCTTACAGAGGAACTGCCCTTTTGAGACACACACCCCCCCCCCCTCCCCCCCTCCCCCCCTCCCCCCCTCCCCCCCTCCCAATGTAAGACTTGACTCTTTTTAAGAGCTCCATTTTAAGATTTCTGTTGATAATCTCTGTACCATTAACCCCCATTTTAAAATTCTCTTCTTTTCAAGACCAGATTTTCGCAGATTTTTGGAGATCTCAAAAGAGGATTTTTACAGTAGTACATGTACTTGAAGCGGACCGAGCCTGACGGCGGCCTCAGATGCTCTGTTGGGGGGAGGCATCTTTAAAGAGAAACTGGATCAGTGGATGCTATTAAAGCTTGGGACCCGCCAAGTGCTGCTTTATGTGTTGGATTTCCACTTTCGGAACCATTTGCATCAAGCTTTACTGGAGTTTAGGGTTACTGCCCCTGGGTTAATGTCCGTCATTATTGGTTAAGGGCCTGTGCCATCCCTTAATAGCGGTAATCTCTTGTTGTTCTTGTTGTTGCTCTTCTTATTCTTGTTGTTATCGTTGTTATGGGAGTCTGGTTAGTTTAATCAGATGTTGTTATGGTTGTGGTGGCACTGCCTGCCCACGTCCCACAACCAATAATTGTTGTGTTCATTTTGACTGCCACGCAAAAACAATTTCAATAGAAGGTTCAATAATAGGGCGACAAGTACACTGCAATGCCTAATCCCGTGTCACATTCAATTGTGTTCATTTTGACTCACATTCACTCACAAACACACACGCACAAAACATGTCATCATAAGTGTTCATTTTTAGTCACACACAATGACAATTTCATCAAAAGGTTGAACAAAAGGTCGGCAGGTTCACTATACTACCCACCCCCGTATCATACCCATTCGGGTTCATTTTGACTCCCACACAAAGACCAGTTGTCAATAAGGTTGTAAAATATGGCGCTTTTCAGTACTGTTCTCTGCACTCCGTACCATAACCAGTCGTGTTAGGTTTTGATTCTTCCACAAGGTTAAAAACTAGGGCGACAAGTTCGCTACTATGCCTGCCTCTTACGAGAGCCAGTCGCGTTCTTCTTTGTATCACTAAACAACCCCCTTTCCACATCTACTCGTATTCATTTTGAATCCAACACACACACACACACACACACACACACACACACACACACACACACACACACACACACACACACACAAACTCGCACACACACAATGTTCGTTTTTACACACTGCACTACACTCTCCGCCCCTTACCGTACTACAGCCAATGTTCGTTTTTACACACTACACTACACTCTCCGCCCCTTACCGTACTACAGCCAATGTTCGTTTTTACACACTACACTACACTCTCCGCCCCTTACCGTACTACAGCCAATGTTCGTTTTTACACACTACACTACACTCTCCGCCCCTTACCGTACTACAGCCAATGTTCGTTTTTACACACTACACTACACTCTCCGCCCCTTACCGTACTACAGCCAATGTTCGTTTTTACACACTACACTACACTCTCCGCCCCTTACCGTACTACAGCCAATGTTCGTTTTTACACACTGCACTACACTCTCCGCCCCTTACCGTACTACAGCCAATGTTCGTTTTTACACACTACACTACACTCTCCGCCCCTTACCGTACTACAGCCAATGTTCGTTTTTACACACTACACTACACTCTCCGCCCCTTACCGAACTACAGCCAATGTTCGTTTTTACACACTACACTACACTCTCCGCCCCTTACCGTACTACAGCCAATGTTCGTTTTTACACACTACACTACACTCTCCGCCCCTTACCGAACTACAGCCAATGTTCGTTTTTACACACTACACTACACTCTCCGCCCCTTACCGAACTACAGCCAATGTTCGTTTTTACACACTACACTACACTCTCCGCCCCTTACCGAACTACAGCCAATGTTCGTTTTTACACACTACACTACACTCTCCGCCCCTTACCGTACTACAGCCAATGTTCGTTTTTACACACTACACTACACTCTCCGCCCCTTACCGAACTACAGCCAATGTTCGTTTTTACACACTACACTACACTCTCCGCCCCTTACCGTACTACAGCCAGTGTTCGTTTTTACACACTACACTACACTCTCCGCCCCTTACCGAACTACAGCCAATGTTCGTTTTTACACACTACACTACACTCTCCGCCCCTTACCGTACTACAGCCAATGTTCGTTTTTACACACTACACTACACTCTCCGCCCCTTACCGTACTACAGCCAATGTTCGTTTTTACACACTACACTACACTCTCCGCCCCTTACCGTACTACAGCCAATGTTCGTTTTTACACACTACACTACACTCTCCGCCCCTTACCGTACTACAGCCAATGTTCGTTTTTACACACTACACTACACTCTCCGCCCCTTACCGTACTACAGCCAATGTTCGTTTTTACACACTACACTACACTCTCCGCCCCTTACCGTACTACAGCCAATGTTCGTTTTTACACACTACACTACACTCTCCGCCCCTTACCGTACTACAGCCAATGTTCGTTTTTACACACTACACTACACTCTCCGCCCCTTACCGTACTACAGCCAATGTTCGTTTTTACACACTACACTACACTCTCCGCCCCTTACCGTACTACAGCCAATGTTCGTTTTTACACACTACACTGAGCTCATGGAGACCACAGACACGCGAAAGAGAGATCAAGGGTGCTGAGGCGAATGAGAAGCATTACTCAGCCAAAAGGCGACACATTGCAGGTTCTCTTGTCCAGAGGAGTGCTCAACGGATTCACATCATCTGCACGATTAACGCAAAGTGGTCATATCCGGAACAACGGGATATCGGACTATTTGCTATCGATTGCCACTTGGACATGAAAAAGAGGTACTTGTTTTCGCGCAATATATGTCCGCCGTATGAGAAAAACAGTTTCCATTCATGGTTAATTGAACGTTGGCTGTTGAGCAATTATTTAGCCACTAATGGCCATTAGGTTGTTTTGCATCTCTGTTTGCTTAAAAGCATGACTTTTGAGATTCTTGGATTCAAATGTCTGGATCGGTTTAACTTGTGGTATTGGTGTACTATAGGTGACAAAGGAATGTCAGTGTTACAGCATATAAAGTTTAGTATACTTCCTCCGACAACATGCACATGTATTCTTTTTCTCTCTTCTTCGCTCACTGTTTACTCTCTCTCTCTCTCTCTCTCTCTCTCTCTCTCTCTCTCTCTCTCTCTCTCTCTCTCTCTCTCTCTCTCTCTCTCTCTCTCTCTCTCTCTCTCTCTCGATAATAATTTGTCTTGGGCCCATCATGTTCTCTCGGTATGTAAAACAATGTCCAGAAAAATATATCAGTTAAATAGAATTAAACACTTTCTAGATCAGCACTCAAGGTTATTATACTTTAACGCATATATACAAACCATCACAGATTATTGTTCAACCATCGGGGACTCTGCCAGTGCTAATATTTTAAAACCATTGTATAGTTTACATAGGCGAGCGCTGAAACTAATTTTACTGAAACAATCCAGTCTTGTATTTGATGATTATAAGAAACTTAAGATTCTCCCATTAAAAGAAAGATTTAAATTAAATGAAGGCGTGCTCCTTCACAAAATACTTTCCGGCCGTGCACCACGAACTTTCGTTGCAAACTTTAAAGTCAAACCAAACCGAAAGTTTAACGTCCCAATTCCAAGGATAGATCTCTTCAAATCAAGCTTAGCCTATTCTGGTAGTGTCCTGTGGAATTCTCTCCCGGAATTTGTGAGAGTCCCAATGAGTCTCAATACTTTCAAAAAACACCTTTCACTGTATTTAATGTTAAATTACGAAAAATCACATTGATGGAAGACTTTGTTTGGTTATATTTTCATTTGTCCAAAGCATCAGTGTTCATTATATCCACACAAAAACACTCAAAGCTTTAATAACACATTTACTCATGCATGTGTATTCAGCATTGTTTTCACTACGTTACATATACGACGCTTTATATTTGTGTATAATATGTAATGTGTAAATATTCATAATTATGTTGTTGTTTTTCTCTACCTTTTTTTCTACGTTAATATCCGTGTAAATATGTGATTAGATTAGTCCCCTCTCTGGGCGAGGGCTGGTTGAAAAAAAGCTCGTTGTATTGCTTATGCCACAACCCTCGAAAAATAAAATTTGATTTGATTTGATCTCTCTCTCTCACTCTCTCTCTCTTTCTTTCTCTCTCTCTCTCTCTCTCTCTCTCTCTCTCTCTCTCTCTCTCTCTCTCTCTCTCTCTCTCTCTCTCTCTCTCTCTCTCTTTCTTTCTCTCTGCATTTGATTTTATGAATAACCACATACGTATGCTCTTCATGCCTCATCTTCATCATTATTATCATCATCATCATCGTCATCATCATCATCATCATCATCGTCGTCATCTTTATCATCACGTGCTGAAGTTTTCTGACCTCCTTTTGTTGGTAAACTTTTTAACTTTTTAATTTTTGATTTTTCAATTTTATCATTGTGTGTCTGTGCGTCCCAAGGACAGATTGTAAGAAAAGGCGTAGCCTTAAATCTTAATCCTTGTTAAATAAAGTTCAATTCACTTCAATTCAATTCAATTCTCTCTCTCTCTTTCTCTCTCTCTCTCTCTCTTTCACACACACACACACACACACGCACACACACACACACACACACACACACTCACACACACACACACACACACACACACACACACACACCCCTCCACCACCACCACCACCACCACCAAAATTACTTTAAGTCAGATAACTACGTCGTTTTTCCAGACAGTCTTCAAAAATGTCCGAGGTTCTTGTCACGGCCGCGCCTAAGTCAAGATCTGGATGACATTCGTCCCCAAACAAGCTGTTACTGAAACGGTCCCGTAAAGAGAAGCTGAGAGGAAGAGTCAGAAAACTCGATAAAAGGTAGAAGGATTTGCCCCAATAATTCAGCATCCATACTTCCAGGCACGCAAGAATCTCGTCTCCCGCTAAAGTCTTTGCTGTCCGTGTGGGGAAGGAGCTTCCTGTCTCAAAGCCTCAATACTGCGTCTTGGCACAGAAACACGATTGCTGTTTGTAGACGGATTTTCGCACTTCAGTCTCGGCCCCTGTTCTTTGGAGAGAAAGAGAATAGGCAGCAGACGGATCTAAAAACCGCAAATCCCCACACACTTGATTTCTTTTCCTTGACAGTTAGACTCATTAGACGGTTTTGCTGGATTGGGGTCTGGCATACCGACGTTTGACACCATTCCATCAGCCGGGTCTTCCACACGTCGACCTGAATTACAGACCTCTCCCTTTCCTCCGACAGGACGGATAATGAAGCAGATCATGAGAGAAGGGAAAAGAAGGGGGGGGGGGAGGAGCAGAGACAGAACTCTCTGACAAACTACTGTCCGGCCTCTTGTGTTAGATCAGCTAGGCTCTCAATCTCTGCGGGCTTTTGTCAAGCATTGTCTAATCTCTGCCAGGAAAATAGATTACCACAGACGATATTTTTTCCTCGTTTGCTCTGTTTGCTCTGTATCTTCCACGCCTTCTGTGACGATGGATTTTTGATCTTGGGGGGTTTGTGAGGACACACGGGAGGAGACAATAACAGGAGCCCTATCCTCACCTTGGACACAGTGACATTGTGTTACGCGTTATCTTGTCTTCACCAGGACCGTTGGAGAGGTGTTTCACCGCGGGACCAATGAAACCTAGCTATCAAAGATTATGATCTGGAACGTTAGCAGTCTGGTTTGGATATATGTTTTAGAACTATATAATTATCAAAGGCCTAACATAACGATTTCCTCCTCTGAGACTTGGAAGAACGTTTTCAGCCCTAAACGTGAGAGATATCTCGCCGCGCCAGTGAGTGCAGCTTCAGATAAATATATGAGAGAATAAGCCTGTGGGGATCTCCTTTTTTTTCCCCCTCTCGTTCAGCGGGCAAATTGTTTTAGCGCAGCTCGATTATCAGGCAGATCTTTTCAGCCAGAACTGCATGGATGCACTCTGGATCTCCGCTGCTGCTGCTTGCGAATAAAATGGTTTCTTAGTTACACAAAACTAAAAACAACGAAACAAAAAAAAACCATGTAAAAAGAGGGCTAGGATAAAAAAAGGATAAGGGGGAGGATCAGGACGGAAAGCCTAAAAATAGACGGGTTTCCATTTCAAACGCGTGCCTATGGCGTTCAGTTTGGTATTAAATATGCTGACATCTGAATGAAGTCGCAACAACGTTCGCGTGGTAGTTTCGTGCACAACTGTCGCGCTGTCTTAATTATCGCTTCCACGCACATCTAGAAAAACAATCATAATAAGGAGAAGAAGCAGAAGAAGAAAGCGAAGGGGTTTGGCATAAATAACGTTTTTATTGCCTTTTTTTATTAGCTTCTTTAAGTTAAAGAGTTTCTCCCCACAAGGGATGAATTAAAATAAAGTAGGCTCAACTTAATTGCTTGAGGCGATTGATTGTGTTCTCTCTATTGATGCTGATTTACTTACGTTTCTTCTTCGTAAACTCTCAATTATCTGTTTGTTAGATGCTATCTTTGTTCATTCTGCACACACAAAAGAGAGACGAAAAAATCCATTATAAATCCTCTTCAAGACATTCAAGAGTCAATAACAAGTTTTGACGAACCTAAAACCCTTTTTAATTTCTCTTTAATGACACTAATTAAGTTTACTTATGCAACAATTAAAATCTTCTGATTGCCTCTTTTTACTATTTCCCAACAGCGAGAACCCTGTCCCAAGAAAACGACGTAAGATATTTTCTGATCAAAGCGGCCATTTGCACCACGACAATGTAGTGTTTCGCAGTGCACGCAAGAAAAGTCGACCCATTGCTTAACTCACGAGCGAGCGAGGGCAATTAGGGTCTCGTTCTATTACGTTAGCCTTGAAGTTTTATTTCAGCAAAATATCTTTCGTTGGACAAAACCAGTTCGCCTCTCAGGGGACTGGGAAATTTCTTTACGAAGGCTTATCTCAGTTCGCTACGGGCCCTGTAATCAGGTTTGGCTTTTTTTATTTTTTTTATTCGTGTTTGTTGAAAGTCCGCAAGGAATTCGTCAGTATCTAAAACCAGGACGGTTGAGTGGCCATGGTGGCTGCAGACAAGTTACGGCCCTTTTTGTCCTTTGAGTTGTGTCCCTTCAGATTAAAAAGCCTTGCATCTGACTATAGTGACTGTTCAATAATTCTGTTTGACGTAAAATAAGCAGAGTTTTAATGCATCATTGCATCGTGCCGATGCTACGTTGATCGTTCGATCATTGTGTATAAAGATTCTTTAATGAAACAGGAGTATCCATCGACTGTATTTCTGATAGCTACGGTTCACGAGAGCAGAATGCACATACAACTCTTTCATTCATACTCACATACTCAAGCACGCCACGCGGATACACGCACTCACGCACGCACGAAAGCAGGCACACACACACATACACGCACGAACCTTCTGTAATAAATGTCCTTCCTCTCGTGCATGCTTCTCTCTCTATCTCTCCCACCGATTCCACGAATTGACCTTTATAAGACCAGTCTTGCTTTTTCGGGTACATCAGTTTGGAATTCACTTCTATCATCCTTTAAGCACTTAAAGTCATTAAAAAGTTTTTAAAAATGTGTCAAAAACACTTAATGTCTGAGTAGTTTAACGCGTTTTGATTTACCACACTTAGTATTACGCCAAAGATATGCTGTGCATTGTATATTCTGAACATATTTTTGTTGTACTATTGCTACATGTTCGATTGCTACCAGCTTGTACTTATAATTACTTGCATAGTATGCATTTGATTTTATGAATAACCACATATGTATGCTCTTCATGCCTCATCTTCATCATCATCATCATCATCATCATCATCATCATCATCATCATCATCATCATCATCGTCATCTTTATCATCACGTGCTGAAGTTTTCTGACTTTTTAACTTTTTAATTTTTAATTTTTCAATTTTATCATTGTGTGTCTGTGCGTCCCAAGGACAGATTGTAAGAAAAGGCGTAGCCTTAAATCTTAATCTTTGTTAAATAACGTTCTATTCAATTCAATTCAATTCTCTCTCTCTCTCTCTCTTTCTCTCTCTCTCTCTCTCTCTCTCTCTCTCTCCCTCTCTCCCTCTCTCTCTCTCTCTCTCTCTCTCTCTCTCTCTCTCTCTCTCTCTCTCTCTCTCTCTCTCTCTCTCTTTCACTCTCTCTCATTCGTAATATAATTTGTTTTCTGTAGCGCTCCGCCTATCTTTTAAAGCACCGGCATGTAAAAAAAACGTTACGCATTTGATCAAACGGTTATTTCGGTGGGACGGCGAACAGGAGGTCACACATTTTGCACTATCTGCTTCACGCTTGGTTGGTTAAGCGTTCAATTGATTGCCCCAGACCGCATTATTGTTTCAAGGAAATGAGCCAAGAGCGTGATAAAGCAAGAGCCGTACAAATGCATGGTAACATTTGCAAAATGTGTGGCGCCAATATATTCTTCTTGATTGTTTCCACTTGTCCGGGTCTCTTAATTGTAAATGTGTCAAAATTATTTTGATGAATTTGCTCGTTTGCTTTAAAAGGAAGGTGTTTCTTTCTAATGATGACATTTGTTCGTGTTTGATGAATGTGCCATTGCATTTCTGTGCTGTTTTTTTGGAAATTGCGAAGCTGATTGATTAACACACAAACTACATTACGTGAAATACCCGGCAAAGTGTTCCATGTTCATTGTCCGTGTTAAGCTGCTGCATCTTGGGTATTCCTCCCCAAACTCCTGTCACACCCCCAACTGCGCCCACTTCCCCGAGAGCTGCAAGTAACAAGACATGAAACAGACACGCATACTAACCAATGAGGCGGGGGGCAAACAAACAGAAATAGCTGCGTGCTCATAAGCTAGGAGGAAAATCAGTAAGTTGGTGAAGAATAGCAGAGAAAAAAGAATTAAAAAAAAAAGATAAGCAACAGGCGCAAGGGGGAAAACAAGAAGGAGAGATGGGGCAGAGAACACACAAACCAGCCTCTCCAAAAGGCATGTTATGCTCACAATGAATAATTCACTGACTTTGGAATAAACTCCCCCGGCTTCCAGGTTTTCTTCATATACATTTTTAGCCATTGCTTTAGAAGCGCCTGTCATCTGAGAAAACACAGCACTATTTGTGTACCCTTGTTGCCCGATTATCACCAACAAAAACCCCAATCTGCGGTGGCTCCGAGGAAACACGAAAGCGGGATTGAGACCTTGGAGTTTTGAGGAGGTCCAGAATTCGTGCCAGACGTTCAGGAATCGGCACGAGCTGCCGAGCACGCACGTTCCTTTTTCGTCTTGGATCTGGTGTCTATCGCCTCTCCATTGCAGGACTCAATCTGCTTGAAATATTGTGAATGAAGACATGTGGGTTTTTCTTTTTTCGTATGCAAGTCCTCTCTGTTGCGTGGTAGGGAGGCTTTGCAGTTGACCGTCTTTTGCAAGATCGATCAGCTAGCGCGCTTCTCTTTTGTATTCTTTTTCTCTTTTTTTTTGGGGGGGGGGGGGGGCGTGGGAGGTGGGAAGTGGTTGGAGTTCTTTCATTTTCCACTTTCAAAGGAGGCTAGTTGTGTTGGTTGGATAAGCTCACGCGGCGTGCCTCTCAATCTGCGTTTAGGTGTTGGGTCAGTGAACACTACCGTAAACTACCTTGTAAGCGCCCACCGACCTTTATGCGCCAATGTCGCTCAAAAGTAGGCAGTGGGCGTTTATTAGGTTCTGTACCCAGTACCCTGTGCACAATCTGTTGCTCGTGAGAAATAGCGGTATTTGATCACTTGGTATCAGATTGACAGAAGGATTTGTTTCTTTGCAAAAATCTCCTCTGTGACACAGACGCGTTTGTGTTTGTGCAAGTGCTTCACAAGAAACACATGGAAACTAACCAAAACAATCATCCTTTACTGTCATAGTATTAGAGCAAATGCTGACGGGCGCAGTGGCGTGGTGGTAAGACGTCGGCCTCCTAATCGGGAGGCCGTGAGTTCGAATCCCGGTCGCTACCGCCTGGTGGGTTAAGAGTGGAGATTTTTCCGATCTCCCAGGTCAACTTATGTGCAGACCTGCTAGTGACTTAACCCCCTTCGTGAGTACACGCAAGCACAAGACCAAGTGCGCACGGAAAAGATCCTGTAATCCATGTCGGAGTTCGGTGGGTTATGAAAACACGAAAATACTCAGCATGCCTACTCAACGAAAGCGGAGTGAAGCTGACAAGCGCTTAGAACTGTACCCACGGAATACGCGCTATATAAGCTTCATTTTGATTGATTGATTGATTGATCTCAGAGTATAGTTTGGGGAACCCAAATGGGCAAACGAGCTCACAAGTAACCGGAAAATTCTGGAACGCTGAAGAAGTAAAGAAGAGCAAATGCTCATATCGTCAATGAAAATGATGACTCAAGTGTTCCGAGCAGCAGCGCGTGTGTCTGAACGAGAAAAAAAATGTGTTTGTTTGTTTGCTTAACGCCCAGCCGACCACGAAGGGCCATATCAGGGCGCTGCTGCTTTGACATATAACGTGCGCCACACACAAGACAGAAGTCGCAGCACAGGCTTCATGTCTCACCCAGTCACATTATTCTGACACCGGACCAACCAGTCCTAGCACTAACCCCATAATGCCAGACGCCAGGCGGAGCAGCCACCAGATTGCCAATTTTAAAGTCTTAGGTATGACCCGGCCGGGGTTCGAACCCACGACCTCCCGATCACGGAGCCGACGCCTTACCACTAGGCCAACCGTGCCGGTCTGAACGAAAATCATAACTAAAAAAAAAATTAAAAAATTAAAAAGCACACACTAAAATGTATATCAAGAGACTGCAGTGGCAAACGTATGAACTCAGCAGTATGACTGCATTGCAGCATCTTGTGATTATTCACTCGAATGATATCTCTGTAATTTGACACCTTTGGAACAAATGGGGGGGGGGAGAGGGGGGTGTTTACAAGGTACTATATGACAGTTTTAGATCCAAAGAAAGGGGTGGGTGTTTGCTCGATCCTGTGCGATTACAGGGTAGTTTACGGTACTTGCAAAAATTCATCATCTGATGGGCTGGGTGTGTCATTATTGTTTTTCTCTCTTTCCTAACTGTGTCGTTACCTTTCATTTTTGTGTTAATACTTGTGGTTTTGTTCTTTTCTGAATAATCCTTCCTTTGCTTGGCATCTGGGTTTTTTCTCTCCGTCTTTCTCTCTCTCTGTCTTTCTCTCTATCTCTGTCTCTGTGTGTTTGTCTCTCTCTCTCTCTCGCTGTCTCTCTCTCTCTCTCTCTCTCTCTCTCTCTCTCTCTCTCTCTCTCTCTCTCTCTCTCTCACACTCTCTCTCTTACTCTCTCTCTACGGGTATGGGTCTCAAAATTTACTTCCTCCAATTCCTCGTATAGATCTTTATAAATCCAGCTTAGCTTTTTCAGGATCATCTCTGTGGAATTCTTTGCCAATAGAAATCAAACGATCCGCATCCTTAAAGGCCTTTAAAAGGCAGTTTTATTGGGTGTTTTTTTTTTTTGGACTGTTGTTGACGGAGGGGGAGAGGGTGGTTTTTTTTTGGTTTTTTTTTTGTGCCTCAGTTGCATGCAGTTCGCTTCAAGCTGAAAAATAATTGAAAAGAATGAAACCCTACGGGGTTTTTTTTTTCTTTTTTCTTTTTTCCTTCTTTCTTTCTTTCTCTCTGAAGCTGAGCGTCCTTCTTCATTGGCGTTTTATAAATTTATCAATTGTGTGTGGTTTTCTACAATGGACAAAATCTTGCATCTTTAATGTTGGTTATTGTCTTACATATGTCTGTGTTTGGGTTGACTTAAGTGTTGTTTGTGGCGGTGTCATAATGGAGTTTTTTTTTGTGTGTGTTTCAAATTTTGCAATTATGAAAAAAGTGCATAGTGTAAAGGGTATTATGAAACACGAAGTTTCATTTCATTTTCAAACATGAATGTTAAATTTACGGGAGTACCATATCTAAATTTGCTAATGCACATTTTAGCAATAAGAACTAAATGGTTAATGATATCTAGACACACGTTGCCTGCATTTTCAACACAAACAACCCAAGTAGTACAAATTTTGCGTTAAGTTTAACACGTACACCAGTTTTATCTAGTATAGTGTTTTCGACGTGTTTCCATAAAGGCTTAACTTTACAACAATCATAGAAAAAATGTTCGATGTAGTCTCTTTCGTGTGTGCAGTATGGACAATATTCACTGTCGGACAGTCCCATTTTTTGTAGAAGAATGTTTGTGGGATAGATGTTGTGAACAATTTTCCAGTGCAATTCTCGTAGTCTTGATTCTTTTGTTGCGTTTTTTGCTATAGACCAGCATGTTTCATTGACGTCAAAATTAAATGTATTTTTCCAAAATAAAACAGAACAGGGAGTGGAATACTTCGTCTTTACAATAAATTGCCTAATCAGGTTTGCAGTCATATGGTTCGTACCGTTAAAGGCTAAATAGTGTTGTTCGTTAATATCAGATGTCACAAACTCTGGGTTGTTTCTCAAGTATCTGGAGACAGCGGCTCTAACGACCAAGTATTCCAGATAGAGATTTGGCGAGGGCCCTAAAATTTCATTTACCATTTCAAATGGCATAATAGTATTGTTGTGCAACACATCATTCACATATGTAAACCCTTTCTGAGCCCATTTCTGATAATAAATAACCTGATTCTGGTAGACTATACCACTATTATTCCAAAGACACGTCATTTTTAACGATCCATGCCATGGAGTTTTACTATAATCTAGCCATGTCGAGGCAACCCGTTGCCAAAAAACAGACTTAATCTGATGAAAGCCTTTGAATTTTTTTGTTCCTATAGTAGTACTAAAACAAGCTAAGTTCCTTCCAAAAGATTGAAATGTTCCTCTTGGTATCCATGTCCACGTGCCATTCACATCCTTACTCGACAGTTTAATAAACCATTGACACAGGAATGAGTCTTGCATCACCTTGATATCTATCATATTTACCCCGCCCTGGTCTGTGTTACTGTTGACTACTACCCTTTTCACCTTTTCAAATGCTTTCTTATTACAGTCCCGTTTCCTCCACAAAAACCTATACAGTAGAGTGTTGATTTCTTTCAGCACCTTATCTGGCAAGCAGATGGACTGTAACACATACACAAACTGTGATAACAAAAAACTCTTAATTACGCAGATTTTTCCGAGAATACCCAGATTTCGTTTTTCCCAGTTTAGAATTATTCTTTTAACTTTAGCGATTTTTTCTTGCCAGTTCATCTCAATTTCGGATGCGCTTTTAGCGTTTGAAAAGTAAACTCCTAAGATTTTTATCTGGTTTACGCGTTTAAAGCCAAAATCATCCATGTTTTTATTTCTTTTGGAACCAATCAACATCATTTCGGACTTGTGCATGTTTAACTTAAGACATGATATTAAAGTAAATTGCTCCAGTATTTCTAAAACACAGTTAATGTCTTCTTCGTCTCTTAGAAACTTGGTGATATCATCAGCATATAACAATACTTTTAATATGTTGTCTGCTACGTTTAGCCCTTTTAGCTCTACACTCTGTCTAAAACGAATCGCTAGAAGTTCTACACCGATCACGAAGGCCAGAGGTGAGAAAGGACACCCCTGACGAATCCCGGAATTCACTTCAAAGTCTTCGGAAAGCCACCCGTTATAGCCAATACAACTTCTTGTATTAGCAAAAAGAACTTGGACCCACTGAACAAAGTCTAGACCGAAGCCTAGCCTTCTAAAGGCACAAAGCATGTATGTTTTGGAAATAGAGTCAAAAGCAGCCTGAAAATCGAGTGCTAATAGTACACCAGGTTTTTCTTTAAGTCTGAAATATTCAATTACATCATCAATTGTTCTTAAATGAGTACTAACGTTCCGACCTTTTATATAACCCAACTGGTCCTCGTGTACAACGCTATCTATAACAGTACATAGTCGATTCGCTAAACATTTTGCTAACACTTTGTAATCTGCATTTGTCAGTGAAATTGGCCTCCAGTTAGAGAGTTTGTCTTTCGGGAGGTTTTTCCCTTTATGAATAAGGGTTAACACAGCCGCCGTTTGTGAGTGCGACAAGTGACCGTTTTGAAACGACGCATTATAGGAGTGAACAACAAGGCCCTTTAACTTGACCCAGAAAAATTTCAGAAATTCAGTTGTAAGACCGTCAGTGCCAGGAGATGAGCCGTTATTTAACTTACTTAGCGCCCTAGAGGCCTCTTCAACACTTATTTCACCTTCACAAACTTTCTTCTTCTCCTCTGTCAGACGAGGGGTTTCACAATTTTGCAAAAAAGAATCTGTATCGTTATCAATGTTGATGCTATTGTCACTGTACGCATATTTGTTTTCAAAGTAGTGTTTTTGAGCCTGCAGTATGTCAAACTGATCGACTAATACATCGCCATTATCAAGCTTGATGCTGGGAAACAATTTTGCACTGGCTCGAGATTTTTCAAGGTTTAAAAAGTACTTTGTATTTTTTTCCCCTTCATCAATCCATTTCACTCTAGATCGCGTTTGGGCACTTTTTAAGCGTTCATGCTCAAAGACTTCTAGTTGAAACTTCAGTGCCTCGCGATTACGAAGCAGATTTTCATCAAGCGGTTGTTTGGCAAGTGATGATTCACACTGTGCCAGTTTATCTTGTAAGTGCAAATACTTGTTTTTCTTTAAAACTGCCAGGTTTTTGCTGTACTGAATAGTTTCGTCCCTTATCTCTAACTTAAGTAATTCCCACCGGTTCTCATCACTCTCTGGTGTGTCTGTGCGAAGGGAAGAGTCAATAAGGTTATTCATTCTTTCTACGAATACACTGTCCTTTAACAAGGCGTTGTTGAACTTCCAGAAGCCGGGACCTCTGGTCACTTCGGAACATTTTAAAGACACAAGCACCCCCCTGTGATCAGAGGAGGGAACAGAGTAAATCTCCGTTTCCAACACACTGTCCATTGCAGCATCGTTCAAAAACACGTAGTCGAGTCTTCTTGCAGTTAATTTGCCGTTGCTGATTCTTGACCAGGAGAATTCCTTGCATAGAGGGTTTAGCACCCGCCACGCGTCACATAGTTCGCACTCAGTAACAAAGTCGTTGAAAAGTTTAACGAGTGCTGGCGAGTGATTTTCGCCTGCGATGATGTCTAATTTATTGTCCATCACTGCGTTAAAGTCACCGCAGACTACTTTAAGATCACAATCACAATCACTAATTGTATCTGAAAGAGAAGTCAGAAAATGTTTAGTGTCAGCTAAGTTACACGGGGCGTACACATTGAAGATAGCCATTTCTTTAGTGCCAATGTTAACTTTTACCATCAGAATTCTATCAGAAATTATTTCTGTGGACCATGCATGGGGAAAGTGTTTTCTCACCAGTATTACCTGGCCTCTACTATGACGAGTACCAGCACAGTACACAACCTCACCACCCCATTCTTTTTTCCACTGCTCTGCATCTTCGGGCATTATGTACGACTCTTGCACACATACAATGTCATATTTCTTTTCCTTTAACATTCTAAATATCTTTTTGCGTTTTGATGTATTCCGGAGTCCTCTAACATCTAAGGAGAACGCTTTGACACCATCTGCCATCGCTGGAGTGAGATAGTGTAAATACGAAAAAACAACTGGTGAAATCGCAGAGCCATAGTACGTAAGTCCGTAAGCCAAAGCCGGGCCGTCGTCGTTGGGTCAGTCGGTCAGTTAGTCGGTCGGTCAGCCTTTCTCCTGGCCTTCTTCATCGTGAGAGGCCATCTTCGCCATCTTCGTCGGTGTTCCTTGCGGGCTACCAGCGACTTCTGCTCTGGGTGCCAGCGCGGTTTCCAAGACGCCCGCGGTCAGTTGTGTGAGACATTGAGTTTCTGCTTTGTTCGCTGTTGTTACCCGCGGACAGCTGTTCTGGCTTCTGCTGGTCTCCTGAAGCGGAGCCAGAGTTGACGTCAAGATCACAACATGGGTCGCCACCCTTGTGGCCCGGTTTTTTGCATGATCTACATACCACGTCCCCCTGACACGAGGAGACATGGTGACCCGTCTCTAGACACTTTGAACAGATCACGGTCTTTTTCTGGTTTTGTTCGCGGTGATACACTTTGGCAGTGAAGAAACTGACTTTGAGTGTTTTCTCTAGTGGGGTGTTTGGTGTGGAAATGAATACAAATCTTCTGCCCGTGAGAAACCGGGTTAGTTTTCCATCAACGTCTCTGGCCCTTTCTTGTTTGATGGCTGATCGGAGTTCTACTCCAACCCTGATAAGGGCAGTTTCGATTTCAGAATCGGCCACAGATATAGGAATGTCGTCCACCCAGACTTTCGTCGAAGGTTTCTCTTCTCCAGTTTCGTTGCGCAAGATGAAGGGGTTAGTGCCTGCGACTTGCAGAGAGACCCCTCTGAGGGAAAGTCCCTTGACCAAAAGAGTGTTACGAGCCTCAGTGGAGGCCGGGTAGATTCTCCATAGACCTTTGATGTTTTGAGCACCGAGAACCGTCTCGCGCCCAGAGACCCTTTCTGCCGCCACACAAATATCGATGCATTTAGGTCGATCTTTGTCACCATTTGGAATAGCACTGGTTTTTTTAATAAAAACTGGCAGTACTTGCGATGCCATGGTTGCACCACACAGGTGTCCACAATCAAAGAAAGAAAACGAAAAATTTAAAAGGCAGTTGCACACACATTTGATAATAATAATAATAATAATAATAACGATTACTTATATAGCGCGTAAACCTCGTGGTGACGAGCCCAGAGCGCTTTACACTTACACAATCATAATACAAACAAGGAAAGAGAACTAAATCCGAATAAATTCAAACATGGTCACACACACCCACACACGCACGCACACACACACGCATACACACACACACACGCGCGCGCACACACACACCCACACACAATCTTTGTTTCGTCATTGTCAATGTTCAGGTAACCCGCAATGTCATTCCATGTACGCATACGTTATTCTAGTACAACACACACAGGCACATACACATCCTCATGAACGCCACACTTTAGTAGATAATACACGTGGCAGCGCCGATGACTCACCGATCATGGGATCTCCTTCAGAGGTCTAACTTAAACATGTGTGTTTTGAGGGCTGTTCTAAAGGCAGATGGTGACTGGGAATCCCTAATGCTCCGGGGGATTTTCTCCCAGACAAGAGGTCCCTGGTACTTGAAGGATCTCTCAAATCCATAGTTAGTTGATTTTCTGTTTCTTTTTGGTTTACTAAGTACATTGGTATCTGTTGCAGAGCGAAGAGAGGAGAGGTTTGAATATTTTGATAACATCTCAGAGAGATAAGCAGGTCCTGTACCATGAAAGAAAGAGAAACAAATGCATGCAATTGTGTATTGAATACGACTTCTTACAGGCAGCCAGTGAAGGGATCTCAAAACAGGTGTGATGTGGTGTCTTTTAGGGGTCTTTGTGATTAATCTAGCGGAGTTGTTCTGTACTTTCTGCAGTTTTTCAATGAGATAGTCAAATGAACCAGAAAGAAGGGCATTTCCGTAATCTAGCCTTGAAAGAACGAGAGAGCAAATGAGGGTTTTTGTAGCATCGGAAGAAAGGCAGTGGCGGATGGAGCTAATTTTTCTCAGTTCATAGTAGGCATTTCTACAGACAGTGGAGACTTGTTGTTTGAAGCAGAGAGTTTCGTCGAAGATGACACCGAGGTTTCGTACTTGAGAAGCCAACTGAATATCAGTTCCAGCTATAGAGATTTGGGCAGGAAGGGATGGTTCTTTTTTAAGAGAAGGGGGTACAACTAGCATGATCTCGGTCTTGTCGTCATTAAGTTTCAATTTATTTTCGGTCATCCACAATTTCAAGTCAGAGATGCAGTTCTTAGTTGTCTCGATTGTGTTGGGGAGGTCAGTAATAGGGCCAGATTTTTGTAACTGAGTGTCATCAGCAAAGCTTTCATAGGAAACAGAGTGGCGAGAGATGACATTAGATATTGGTTTCGTGTACATGATGAATAGCACCGGGCCAAGTACAGATCCTTGGGGGACACCGATCACACTATAAACTGCCCCTGATGTTTAGTTTCCATTGTGTACTCGGATAATGTATGCAATGCTCTTAAGTGTTTGTTTGTTTTTTAAATATTGTATATGTAGTTGATCTGAATATGTAATCCCTCGTCCTCCTCACCCTTCTTCTTGAAACTTTAGCTGCCTGTATATGGCCCTGTTCGGCAATACATTGCTGTACTTTTTTAAGAAATTTTAAAAAACATTTACGTTTGTTTGTGTCTGGTTTTGTTTTATATGACTTTGTGAGTCCAATATTTTTTATGTTTATACTCGACCATTATTTTGATGTTTTATTAGTTTAATACTTTGATGAGGTATGTGCGCAGTCTTTGCTTTCGTTTACAATTATTCTCTGTATATGTTCCAAGGACAGGTTGGAAGATTAGGCTAAGCCTAAAACCTTTATCCTTATGTAATAAAGTTCTGAGTTCTGAGTTCTCTCTCTCTCTCTCTCTCTCTCTACCTCTCTCTACCTCTCTCTCTCTCCACCTCTCTCTCTCTCTCTTACTCTCTCTCTCTCTCTGTCTATCTCTCTTACTCTCTCTCTCTCTCACTCTCTCTCTCTCTCTCTCTCTCTCGCTCTAGATCTTTCTCTGTCTCTTACTCTCTCTCTCTCTCTCTCTCTCTCTCTCTCTCTCTCTTAGTCTCTCTCTCTTAGTCTCTCTCTCTTACTCTCTCTCTCTCTCTCTCTCTCTCTCTCTCTCTCTCTCTCTCTCTCTCTCTCTCTCTCTCCC